>NW_019947591.1:9332-21021 GCF_002910315.2 Salvelinus sp. IW2-2015
CGCAACTAACGTGATCGACTTCAAAGTGCGACATTCTCTTACTGAAGGAACTGCTCCTGCATTGCTGACCGTCAGAACTAGGATACATTCTTACTTAGAGGAGAGAAACTGCAGGGCCTGGGTCACCTAATGCTCTCTCTTTAAACTAGAGCGAACTAGGCAAGCCTGCGTTCCCAATGTTCATACAGCACTGTTGGGAACATGTCCTTGGGTCGCGAAGCTTTTAACTGAAACACTGGACAGAGCATTGGGGCCTTGAAGTCCGAAACGTTTCATTGTGACAGCTGAAGCGCATTTCGCGCTTCTCAACTAGTTTAGGAAGCAAACACAAGGCATTCTTCTGATATACCAGAAGCCCTAGGAGTCCAGTGGAGGCATTTTTTATAAGCACTGAACTTGGGCCTGGTGCCATACTGAACACAGGCATTCTTACTAGTTTAGTAGAACTCAGCGCAATTCTGAGCTGAGAACGTGCCTGGTCGGGCACAATTCCTTACTGGAACTGCAGGTGACATTTCTATTAAGCTGAACTCGGGCCATTCTTACTGAGACTAGGGACATGTTCTTACTGGAACACACGGCCATTGTTAGATGGCGCTGGTCCAAACTGTTGAGAGAGAACAACCCAACTGAAGCGCTGGTGCAGGTAGTTTGATCAGCAGCTGAGGGAAAGATAGCTAGAGAAGTTCACCAAGTTCAAGGACTGGTGCTGACACTAAGAGTGATCGGTGTGTGTGTGTGGTGTGTGCTTGTCTTTTGGACAGGTGCATAAGAAGTGTTTGCCTAGTAAGCGCGCAGCTGGGCTAGGGTGCAGGGCAAATTCTTACTTGAACGTCTTATTGGGTTTAAAATTGGCCATTTAACTCTGCGCTTACTTGAAGAACTGCAACGGCAAGTAGAACAGCAGAATGCTTCACGGATGAGTCGATCGGGGGGCAGTGATGTATTCTTTGACCGCAGCACGACGGACTGGCAGTTCCTAACGAGAAGTGGGCATGCGCATCAGCAGTAAGACAGAAGTTGGAAGACTCGGAGGCGAGCTGTACCCGGCTTGCAGGACGAGTCCCCAAGATGCTCGTGACGAGGTCCCCCAGAGAAGATGGAAACACCGAATCGTGGTTCGGGTGTGAGGTCTCATCTTTCCTGGAAGAGGGGTCCACAATAGTGATTGGAACGAGAGGGAAGATATCATAGAGCTACCGTTTATCATGTTAAAACAGAGTTACGATATCCAGAGACTTGCAGGGCGAGCGCGGAGTCGTACGCCGCAATATGAACGCTGTTAATCATATGGTAGAGATTGCTCGCGCCCATGCCTAGTCTGTGCGACGAATGGAACCGTCCAGCCCGGCCGAGGGAGACTGAATGGAATAGCGTCGTTTTCGCCGTTACAGGGACGAACGGATGAAATCTATGTGAGAAGACTGACGGAATGGAATGCTGCCGCCCGGTTGAATGTTTCTCCTGGTCCTGACAACACCTGCTCTAAAGCGCTCTGTCAACCGGCGCTCCATTTTGCAGCAGCGCGGCGAGCGTTGAAGGCGCGGTGTGCAGATCTAGTTGTGAAAATAATGAGTACTGATTTTTATGCCTCTAGTTTTAAAAAAGACGTGAACAGGTTTTTATTGTTAGGATTCTGTTGTGTAATCCCTGGTGGGCTAACTATGAATTTTTTTCCAACAAAACGAAAGAAGTAGGTAGGGAGGAACATCGGATGCTAGTAGGAAGGAGCTTTAAAGACAAGAAAATCAAAAAATTCAAGATATCAAGAAAAGAAGAAATAAGGAAACTGAGTGTCGTTTTAGATTGTCGGTCGTGTGTCTTTTCGAGTTTTAGGGGTCACACGAGTGTATTGTCCTTCTTATTACGAAGGAATCGGAATGGGCTAATACAACGTACCTACTGTGGATATTTAAGGCGAAGTGATGCGCTAAGCTGGCTACATCAGTGTTTCGAGTTTGTTTGGGTATGGTGTGTGTTTTGACTGCCTTAGTTTGACTTTTAATGGAAAAAGAGATTGAGTTAGTGGCTGCTTCAACGGCCTCAGATTACCTTAGATACATCAGAAGCTAAAAAATAGAGATAGTGATTATTAGCAACGGCAAGATACGTGAGGGTAACATTCTGCTTGAAAAACAGCAAGGACGTTAATGGTTTGTAGAGTGGGGTTCTCCTTGCCCCAAGCAGTTAAAATTCTCTTTGAAACAGCAGGCAGTTAATGGTTTTTAGGTAGAGTTTGGGGGTTCTCCTTGGCCCAAACAGCAGTTAAACATTCTCTGAAAACAGCAGGCAGTTAATGGGTTTTAGTCGAGAGTGGGGTCTCCTTGGCCGCCGCAGTTAAACATTCTTCATTGAAAACAGGCAGGCAGTTAATGGTTTTAGTAGAGTGGGGTTTCTTCCTTGGCCCCCAGCAGTTAAAACATTCTCTTGAAAACAGCAGGCAGTTAATTGGGTTTTAGTAGAGTGGGGTTCTCCTTGGCCCCAGCAAGTTAAATGGAAATGCTCTGCACTTAATTGTGACGTTTTTATTGATAACTACGCCAGCAGGTAAAATGGCAATGCTCTGCAACCTTATTGTGAACGTTTTTATTGATAACGACCACAGCAGGTAAAATGGAATGCTCTGCAACCTTATTGTGAAGTTTTATTGATAACTGACCCAGCAGGTAAAGTGGAATGCTCTGCACGCTTATTGTGACGTTTTTATTGATAACAGCCCAGCAGGTAAAGTGGCTTCTACAACCTTAATTGTGACGTTTTTATGATAACACCCAGCAGGGTAAATGGAATGCTCTGCACCTTAATTGTGACGTTTTTTGATAACAACGTCCAGGCAGGTAAAATAGAAATGCTCTGCACGCTTATGTGACGTTTATATTGATCACAACACCAGCAGGTAAATGAATGCTCTGCAATCCTTATTGGTGACGTTTTATTGATAACAAACCGCAGCGAGTAGATGGGAATGGCTTTGCACCTTATTGTGACGTTTTAATTGATAACTGACGTCAGCAGGTAAATGAGAATGCCTGCACGCGTTTATTGTGACGTTTTATTGATAACAACCCAGGCAGTAAATAGGAATGCTCTGCACCTTATTGTGACGTTTTATTGATAACAACCGCAGCAGGTAAATGGAATTGGCTGCGGTGCACCTTATTGTGACGTTTTATTGATAACACCAGGCAGGTAAATGGAATGCTCTGGCACCTTATTGTGAACGTTTTATTGATAACAACCCAGCAGGTAACATGAGAATCTCTGCACCTTATTGTGACTAGTTTATTGATAACACCCAGCACAGGTAAATAGAATGCTCTGCACCTTAATTGTGACGGTTTTATTGATAACGACTCAGCAAGGTAATGGAATGCTCTGCACCTTATGTGACGTTTTTAATTGAGTAACGCCACAGCAGGTAAATGGAAGATGCTCTGCACTTAATTGGAGTGGTTTTATTGAATAACAGCACTCAGCAGGTAAGATGGCTAATCTACATTGCACCTTATTGTAACGTTTTATTGATAATCGACCCGCAGCACAGGTAAGATGAAAGCTCTGCAACACGGTTATTGTGACTTTAATATATTGAATAACAACCAGCAGGTAAACGTAGAATGCTGCTGTCAACCTTATTGTGGACGTTTATTGATAACAACCCAGGCAGGTAAAAATGGGAATGCCTCTGCAGAGACCTTATTGGGTGACGTTTTAATTGATAACAAACGGCCAGGGCAGGTAATATTGGGAAGTGCTCTGCACCTTATTGGTGACGTTTTTAATTGATAACTAACCCACCACAAACACCCGCAAGGCAGCAGGGTAAATGGAATGCTCTGCACCGTTCATGTGTGACGGTTTTAACTGTGATAACAGGAACAATGCGCAGCAGGTAAATAGAAATGCTCTGGCACCTTATTGGTGTGGAGCGTTTAGTTGATAACAAGCGCGCCGCAGTAAATGGAATGCTCTGCACCTTATTGTGACGTTTTAATTGATAAGCAACCTCAGCAGGTAAATGGAATGCTCTTGCACCTTATTGGTGAACGTTTTAAATTGATAACGACCCAGCAGGTAAAATGGAAATGGCTCTGCACGCCTTATTGTGACGTTTTATTGGATAACGAACTCAGCAGGTAAATGGAATGCTCTGCACCTTATTCGTGACGTTTAAATTGATAACGACACAGCAGGTAAAATGACTGCTACCCCTTATTGTGACATATTATTGATAAGCAACGCCAGCAAGGTAAACGGATGCTCCTGGCACTTACAGTTTAACATTTTCACGCTTCCACCCAAGGTCCCGCCGCCCTCTCTGCTTCTCACCGACTTTGTCTTGTCTTCATTCCCCATCTGAATCGTGGCAGCCTTCTTCGCAGTAATTCGGTAAAATTAGTCCATTGTTTCTTAAACGCTCTCTCGGGACCCCAGCCGTTCCAGGTTTTATAATCTATTTCCAGAAGAGAGCACAATCCTGATTAAACTTGTCAACTAATCCTCTAAGGCCTTAAATAGGGTGATCAGGTGGAGCTAGTTCAGGCTAGACAACAAAACTGTGGAAATGGTCTGGGGGCCCGCAGTGAGGTAGAGGTTGTGAGAGACTTATGATTACTAGCCTACGTAGAGGGTTCGAATTAAACGAGGCCAGACGGGGTTGCGGCCGTTTGGAGTCAGGTGGAGTCCCTCCCTTTCACGGTCAAGAAGGACTTTCGGTGGTGGGGTCCCCTCCCTTTCCACGGTCAAGAAGGATGTCAGCTGGTGAGTCCCCTCCTTCCAGCGGTCAAGAAGGACGTCAGTGGTGGAGTCCCTCCCTTTCCAGCGGTCAAGAAGGACGTCAGTGGTGGAGTCCCTCCCTTTCCACGGTCAAGAAGGATGTCAGTGGTGGAGTCCCTCGCCTTCCAACGTCAGAAGGATGTCAGTGGTGGAAGTCCCTCCCTTTCCTACCGGTCAAGCAGGTGGGTGGAGTTCCTCCTTTCCACGGTCAAGAAGGACGTCAAGTGGGTGGAGTACCTCCCTTTCCACGGTCCAAGAAGGACTTCGGTGGTGGAGTCCCTCCTTTCCACGGTCAAGAGAAGGACGTCAGTGGGTGGAGTCGCCTCCTTTCACGTCAAGAAGGACTTCCGGTGGTGGACTCCCCTCCCTTTCCACGGTCAAGGAAAGATGTCGTGGTGAGTCCCTCGCTTTCCACGGTCAAGAAGGATGTCAGGTGGTGGAGTCCCCTGCCCTTTCCACGGTAAACGCAGGTGGTGGATTCGTCCTTTCCACGGTCCAAGTGAGAGGACCGTCAGTGGGTGGAGTCCCTCCTCCACGGTCAAGAAGGACTTCGGTGGTGGAGTCCCTCCCTTTCCACGGTCAAGAAGGACGTCAGTGGGTGTGAGTCCCCTCGCCTTTTCACGGTCAAGAAGGACGTAGTGTGGAGCCTCGCCGTCCCCTTTCCAGCGTCCCAACGAGTGACGTTCAGTGGTGGAGTTGCGGTCTTTTGCATTGTACGGTGCCCTGGGTGGGTGGAGATTTCACATAAGGGCCAATGAAATGGCCTAAAAGCCTCTGACCAGGGCCAATAGGACCAATGACCATTGATGTAGGGTTTTTTGCCGTGGAGATGGAGGGGGATCTCACTGATTCCRGAGACTGCACGTCATCAAGCCAAGGAAGTACACTTCCTTTTATAGGTAGTTCCTAGCCACCGTGATTCTACAACGGCATTGCTTGCTGTTTGGGGTTTTAAGCTGGGTTTCTCTATAAGCACTTTGTGACATCTGCTGATTGTTAAAAGGACTTAATAAATTATCTGATTTGATTGTGACGTTTTATTGATAACAACCTATTGGGTTGTTATTGTTGTCTCTGTTGCTAGCTGATAGGTTCGACTGGTTTGGTGTGGGCCGGGCACGCATCTCTGTGGTATTATTTTTAGAACGGTTTTGTAAGGAAAGTTCATTTGGGTTCATGTCCACAGAGAGAATTATGATTAAATATATTGGTACGCTGCGCTGGTTGATTTAATGTTACTGTAAATATATCTCCCTCGTCTGCTCGGGCCAGATCATCCCCTCAGCCAATGTTCTCTTTGCTTTTCAGGAAAGTAGCCAATAAAATACTGACCTAAGCCAGTGCGTTACTAGGCAAACATCTTAATGACCTTGTCAACAGACAAGCACACACACACACACACACACACCGATTTAGTGTCAGCACCAGTCCTTGAACTTGATGAACTTCTCTAGTATCTTTTCCCTCAGTGTGATAAACTTGGACCAGGCTTCAGTGTTATAAACTTGGACCAGGCTTCAGTGTTATAAACTTGGACCAGGCTTCAGTGTTATAAACTTGGACCAGGCTTTCAGTGTTATAAACTTGGACAGGCTTCAGTGGTGATACTTGGACCAAGGTTACAGTGTTATAACTTGGACAAGCTCAGTGTTATATACTGGACCGAGGCTTTCAGTGGTTTATGAAACTTGGACCAGGCTTCATGTGATCCAACTTGGACACAGGTTCATGTGATGAACTGGAGCCAGGTTCAAGTGTTAAACTTGGGACCAGGCTGTCAGTTGTTATAAACTTGGACAGGCTTCAGTGTTATAAACTTGGACCGGCTTCAGTGTTATAACTTGGCAGGCGTTCAGTGTTATACTTGGACCAGGTCTCTTAGTGTGATGTTGGACAGGCTTCAAGTGTTATAAAACTTGGAACAGGCTTCAAGTGGTTATAATCTTGGCCAGGCTTCAGTGTTATGAACTTGGACAGGCTTCAGTGTGATAAACTTGGACCAGGCTTATCAGTGTGATGAACTTGGACAGGCTTTCAGTGTTATAAACTTGGACGAGCAGGCTTCACGTGTTATGACTTGGACCAGGCCTTCTTAGTGTTATAAAACTTGGACAGCTTCAGTGTTATAATTGGACAGGCTTCAGTGTTATCACTTGGACCAGGCTTAAGTGTTTATAAACTGTGGACCAAGGCTTCAGTGTGATGAACTTGGACCAGGCTTCAGTGTATAGAACTTGGACCAGGCTTCAGGTGTTATAAAACTTGGACCTAGGCCTTCAGTGTGATGAATTGGACGGCAGGCTTTCAGTGTTAGTAAAGAACTTGGACAGGCTTCAGTGTTATTACTTTGGACCGGCTTCAGTGTGATGATTGGGACGGCTTCAAGTGTTATAATTGGAACAGGTTTCAGTGTTAACTTGGACAGGCTTCGTGTTATAAACTTGGACGAGGCTTCAGTGTTATGAATTGGCCAGGCTTTCGTGGTTATGAAAGTTGGAAGGCTTTCAGTGTATGAGTTGGACGCAGGCTTCAGTGTTTATGAACTTGGACCAGGGCTTCAGTGGTTTGAAGGTTGGACAGGCTTCAAGTGTTTAACTTGGACAGGCTTCAGTGCGATGAACTTGGACAGGCTTTCAGTGCGATGAACTTGGAGCAGGTTTCAGTGTTATGAACTTGACAGGCTTCAGTGTTATCGACTTGGGCCAGGCTTAGTGTTATGAACTTGGACAGGCTTCAGTGTTATGAATTGGCCAGGCTTCGTGTTATGAGTTGGACAGGCTTAGTGGTTTGAATTGGACCAGGCTTTCAGTGTTTGAAGTTGGACCAGGGCTTGTGTTATAACTTGGACAGGCTTTCAGTGTGTTGAAACTTGGACCAGGCTCAGTGGAGGAACTTGGACGAGGTTTCAGTGTTATGACTTGACGGACTTCAGTGGATGCACTTGTAAAGGTTGCAGTGCGTGATGATGACTTGCAGGTTTTTTTTTTTTTTAGGGTTGTGATGTCATGTATATTATGCTAGTGCACATAGCTTAGCTAGCTTCTTGAGTCAACATATTAAAACGAGTTTCATTGCAAATAGAACTAGGGGGTTAAACATCTCAGTGAGGTACTAGGGGTTATACCATCCTAGTGAGGTAACTAGGGGTTAATACCATCCTCAGTGAGAGGAAAGGTAACTAGGGTAATACACCATCTCAGTAGAGGTAACTAGGGGTTAATACACATCCTCAGTTAGAGAGGAGAGGTATAGGTTAATACACGATTCCTTCAGTGGAGGAGAGGTAATAGGGTTAATACATCTAGTAGAGAGAGAGGTAATAGGGGTTATTCACCTCTCAGTAAGTAATGGGGTTTACCATCCTATAGTTAGAGGTAATAGGGTTAATACCATACCTAGTAAGGAGCGGTACTAGAGGTTATACGATCTCGTAGAGGTACTAGGTTAATTACACCATCCTCAGTAGAGAGTGAGACTAGGGTAAACACATCCTAGCTAGAGAGAGAGGTAACTAGGGGTTAATAATCCATCCTCAGTAGAAGGAGAGACTAGGGTTAATACAACCATCCTAGTAGAGAGAGGTAACCTAGGGTTATACATCCATCCTCAGTAGAGAGGAAGGTAAGGGTTATACACTAGTAGGTACTAGGTATAACATCCTCAGTAGAGAGGATAATAGGGTAATACACCATCCTCAAGAGAGGGTAAACAGGTTATACACATCCTCAAGTAGACGAGGAGAGGTAACTAGGGTAATACACCATCCTCGTAGAAGAGAGGTAACTATGGTTAATACACCATCCCAGTAGATCTAGGGGTTAATACACATCCTCAGTAAGAGATTAACTAGGGTAATACACCATCTCAAGTAAGAGAGGAGGTAACTCGGGGTTAATACCCATCCTCGTAGAGAGAGAGGTAACTAGGGGTTAATACAATCCTCAGTAGAGAGAAGGTAACTAGGCTCAGGTAAGTAGGGTTATACCATCCTAGTAGAGAGTAACTAGGTTAATACACCATCCTCAGTAAGGTACTAGGGGTTAATACACCTAGTAGGGGTCACTTTTCATCAGTAGAGGTAAATAGGGTTAATACACCATCCTTAGTAGAGTAGGAAGAGGTCTAGGGGTTATCACCATCCTCAGTAGAGAGGAGAGTAATTAGGTTAATACTCATCCTAGCTAGAGGACTAGGGTTAATAGACCATCCTAGTACAGTAACTAGGTTAATACCACTCCTCAGAGAGGAAGTTCTAGGGTTAACTCCAATCCTCAGTAGAGAGAGTAACTAGGGTATAATCCCATCCTCAGTAGAGAGGAGAGGTAAATAGACATCTCAGAAGGAGACGTAACTAGACACATCCTCAGTAGAGGTAACTAGGGGTTAATACAGCCTCAGCTAGAATCCCATCTAGTAAGAATAGGCGGTTAAACCATCTCAAAGAGAGGGTACACTAGGGGTTATACACTCCTTCAGTAGAGATAACTAGGGTTAATACACCATCCTAAGAGAGAGTAACAGGGGTTAATACACCTCCTCAGTAGAGAGGAAGGGTTAATATATCTTCGTGGAATTAATACCCATCTCATAGAGAGGAATAACTAGGTAATCACCATCCTCAGTAAGAGAGAAGGTAAATAGGTTAAAATACCATCCTCAGTAGAGATAACTAGGGTAATCCCATCAGTAGAGAGGAGAGGTAACCTAGGGGTTAAACAACCATCCTTAGTAGGATGGGTTAAACCTCTAGTAGGGAGGTTAGGATACACCATCCTAGTAGAGAGGAGAGGTAACTAGGTAATTACACCATCCTGCAGTAGAAGAAAACTAGGAGGTTTAATACACATCCTCGGTAGGGACTACTAGGGTTAATACCATCTCAGTAGAGAGGAGAGGTAATAGGGGTAATACCATCCTAGTAGAGAGAGAGTAACTAGGGTAAACGCATCCTCAGATAGAGATACTAGGGGTTAAACACCAATCTCAGTAGAATGGGACACACGAAGAAGAACGTAACTAGGCGTTAATACCACCATCCTTAGTAGAGGTAAACTAGGGGTAATCACCACAACTCAGTAGAGAGAGTAACTGGAGTTAACACCATCCTCAGTAGAGAGAGAGGAACTAGGGGTATACACTCCTCATAGAATAACTAGGGGTTACCCATCCTCAGGTAGAGAGGAGAGTTGTACTAGGGGAGACACCATCCTCAGTAGAGGAGTACAGTGGTATACACCATCCTAGTAGAGAGAGTAACTAGGGTTAACACTCTGAGTAAGATAACAGGAACCCAATCCTCAGTAGAGAGAAGTAATAGGTTAATACACCATTCCTCAGTAGATTAATAGGGGTTAATACACATCCTCAGTAGAGGGAAGGTAATAGGGTTAATAACATCTTCAGTAAGGAGAGAACTAGGTTACCCATCCACAGAGGAGGTAATACACCATCCTCAGTAGAGAGGAGAGTAACTAGGGTGTATAATTCAAATACCATGCCTAAGTACACGTTCACGTAGGTACCACGTAGAGTAACATAGGTTAATACACCATTCCTCAGAGAGGGAGAGGTATAGGTTTAATAACTCCTCTTAGAATGTAACGAGGTTAAACTACAATCCTCAGTAGAGAGGAGAGTTAATGGGTTAATAAACACATCCTCAGTAAGAGGAGGGTAACTGGGGTTAATACACCATCCTCAGTAAGAGGATGGTAACTAGGGTTAATACACCATCCTCAGTACGAGGTAACTAGGGTTAATCACCATCCTCATAGAGAACTATGGGGTTTATACACCATCATAGAGAGGAGAGAACGGTAATACACATCTTTGAACAGGGTAATACAGCCATCCTAGTAAGAAGAGTAACTAGGGTTAATAACCCATCTCAGATAGAGGGGAGTACTAGGGGTTAATACACATCCCTAGGAGAACGTAGAGTCTAAGGGTTAATACACCATCCTCAGTAGAGGTAACTAGGGGTATTACACGCTCCTCAGAGAGTAACTAGGCGTTAATACACCATCCTCAGATAGAGAGGTAATAGGGGTTAATACACATCCTCAGTAACGGATCCAGCCCAGTGAGGAGGTACTGGTATACACACTTGAAGGAGATACTATGATCACCATTATACAACTAGTAACCGACCTGCGGAGAGGTAACTAGGGGTTACTACACCATCCTCAGTAGAGGTAATAGGTTAATACCCTATCCTCAAGGATAGAGGTAACTAGGGTATACCCATTAGCTAAGAGAGGAGAGGTAAACTAGGTTAATCACACTCTAGGTACTAGTGTTAAGACCACCCGTAATAACTAGGGGTTAATACACATCTCAGTAGAGAGAGGAAAGAGTTAACACATCTCGTAGGACTAGGGTTAATACCCGATTCCTCAGTAAGAAGAGGAGTAACTGGGGTTAACTACACCATCTCAGTAAGAGAACGACGGAACTAGGTTAATACCAATCTCAGTAAAGAGAGGAGATAATAGGGGTTAATACAGCCATCCTCAGTAGAGAGGAGAGGTAAGGGTTAATACTACATGCCTCAGTAGAGAGGTAACTAGGGGTAAGTACAGCCATCCTCAGTAGAGAGTAACCCCATCCCAGGCGGTATAGGTTATACACCACCCTCAGTAGAGAGAGAGGTAACTAGTTAATACACCACCTCAGTAGAGGGGAGTAACTTAGGGGTTAATACACCATACCTTCAGTAGAGAGACTAGGGGTTAATACACCATCCTCAGGTAGAGGTAACTAGGGGTTAATACCCATCTCAGTAGAGGTAACTAGGGTTAATACACCATCCTCGTAGAGAGGAGAAGTAAACTAGGTTATACACCATCCTCAGTAGAGGGAGAAAGTACTAGGGTTAATACACCATCCTCAGTAGAGAGGAGGGTTAACGCTA
>NW_019947592.1:0-1155 GCF_002910315.2 Salvelinus sp. IW2-2015
TTTGATTTTGACCCCCCCCCCTTTGTTCAGGGACACATTATTCAATTTATGTTAGTCACATGTCTGTGGAACTTGTTTAGTTTATGTCTCAGTTTTTGAATCTTGTTATGTTCATACAAATATTTACACATGTTGAGTTTGCTGAAAATAAAAGCAGTTGACAGTGAGAGGACATTTCTTTTTTTGCTGAGTTTATTCCGCTACTATTGATAATACAGTCATTYCTTCTGCTACTGTCCTGTGTGAATTTAAGTATGCTCCCTCTAATTCTCTCTCTCTCTCTGTCTCTCTTATTTTTCTCTCTCTCTCTTCCTCTCTTCTCTCGGAGGACCTGAGCCCTTGGACCATGCCTCAGCACTACCTGGCCTGATGACTCCTTGCTGTCCCCTGTCCACCTGGTCGTGCTGCTGCTCCAGTTTCAACTGTTCTGCCTGCGGCTATGGAACCCTGACCTGTTTACCGGACGTGCTACCCTGTCTCGGACCTGCTGTTTTCGACTCTCTCTCTCTACCGCACCTGCTGTCTAACTCTGAATGATCGGCTATGAAAAGCCAACTGACATTTACTCCTGAGGTGCTGATCTGTTACACTCTCTACAACCACTGTGATTATTATTATTTGACACTGCTGGTCATCTATGAATGTTTGAACATATTGGCCATGTACTGTTATAATCTCCACCTGGCACACCCAGAAGAGGACTGGCCACCCCTCAGAGCCTGGTTCCTCTCTAGGTTTCTTCCTAGGTTCCTGCCATTCTAGGGTGTTTTTTCTAGCCACTGTGCTTTTACATCTGCATTGCTTGCTGTTTGGGGTTTTAGGCTGGGTTTCTGTACAGCACTTTGTGACATTAGCTAATATAAAAACGGCTTTATAAATACATTTAATTTGATTTGATTTGATACTACGCTAGCCTTCTACTACTACGCTAGCCTTCTACTACTACGCTAGCCTTCTGCTGCTACGCTAGCCTTCTGCTGCTACGCTAGCCTTCTACTACTACGCTAGCCTTCTGCTGCTACGCTAGCCTTCTACTACTACGCTAGCCTTCTGCTGCTACGCTAGCCTTCTGCTACTACGCTAGCCTTCTGCTACTACGCTAGCCTTCTGCTACTACACTAGCCTTCTGCTGCTACGCTAGCCTTCTGCTACTAC
>NW_019947592.1:1466-22471 GCF_002910315.2 Salvelinus sp. IW2-2015
ATGTGAGGGCAGAGGAGAGAGGAGGGGGGGAGAAGCAGGAGAGGAGAGAGGAGGGGGGGGGGAGAGGGAGGAGGGAGAGACGAGGCAGGGAGGGTGCGGGGGGAGAAGATAGGAGAGAGAGCAGGGAGAGAGAGAGGGGGGGGGAGAAGAGGAGAGGAGAGAGAAGGGGGGGGAGAAGGGGAGGAGAGGATTCTGAGGAGCGGGCTTGACTGTGAGGGGGAGTGGGAGAGAGAGAGCGGGGGGAGCAGAGGAGGGAGAGGTCAGAGGAGGAGAAGAAGGGAGGGGAACGGTGCAGTAGGAGGGAGAGGGGGAGAAGAGGAGAGAGAGAGAGAGAGAGGAGAAGGAGTGGTGGGAGAGAGAAGAGGGAGGAGAGGAGAGAGGTAATGGGGGTTGGGCGAGGGCTGGGGTGGTGTGGGCGTCGCGGGGGAGATGGCTGAGTTGGTGGGCGGGGCCGGGGGATGGGAGAGGGGGCGGTGAAGGGGGAGAGAGAGCAGGGGGGGAGGAATGAGGAGAGAGGAGTGAAGAAGAAGAGGAGGAGAGAGGGGGGAGAGAGGAGAGGGAGCGAGGAGAGGGTGGGAGAGGAGGGGGAGAGAAGAGGAGGGAGAGGGGCGGAGAGAGAGAGGGGGGTGGAGGGAGGAGGAGGAGGGAGGGAGGGGAGAGAGGTGGCTGGGAGAAGAGGAGAGGAGAGAGACAGAGTGGTGGGAGCTTATGAGAATGTCTGGCAAGAGGTTCATCTATATGTGAGGTGATGACACACTATTAAAGAACGTCTAAAGATGTGAGGAGAGAAGGTTAGAGTGTTGTGATGAGGGCATTGGAAAGGGCAGTGATTTGGTAGTATATGCGTATGAGTGGTGACAACACTTAAAAAAGTCGATGGGTATGAGAGGTTTAGAGTGTTGTGATGAGTGGGGAGGGAGTGATAGGTTTTAGTGATTTCAGTGTGTTGGGGTGTTCTCATCCACTCTTGGTTGCTGTGGCGCTAGGGGTGTGGTAGGGGGCCAGATATAGGCCATAGGAGATAGGAAGTGACAGATCTTATCTTCCAAAGTACCCCAAAGGCGCAGTTTTTTATAAATCAACTACACCTCTTCTCCAATCACCACAGGCGAACGCTCCCTCCTAATCGGCTTCGGCGATTGGGCTTGAAACATTCTGTTGTGGGTTTCTTGGCATCCGTCTCCTCTTTCATTGGTCTTTTCACACAGTCATCTCTTTATGGGGATCTTGGCACGCAGAGGCAACACACAACGCATCACCACACACGGTGGTGGTGACCCACACACAACATCGACAGCTGGGTCGGCCACACCACTGCTGCACTATACACACACAGGTGACCACAGTACACATCACACAGATGTTCACTTGGCTGGGAGGCACGGGTGTGTGGGGGGCTCTGAGCTCGTACAAGCACACACACACACAAGCACACACACACACACACCTTTAGCCTAGTGTTTTTGAAGGGAGGAGGGTGATACCACTCAGAATGGGAGTAATTAGTGAAACATGGTGTTGAACCCAAAACTGACTCCAGATCAGTAATGAGACACTGGTGCTGTCTGACTGTCAGTCTTTGCCCTACTTCATACACAGCTTGGCTGATACTGTACATAAATAGCTGGTGCATACATCCACAAAGGTCCTGCCAAAATCAACAACCACACACATTCTCTGTCACTGACATGAGTTAGAGACTGACCCTATTCATATTACATCCAGCTTCAACCTGTCCATATATGGAATCTCAGCAGTCACCAACTAACAACAGGGGTGTCCAAAACGGCATCCTGTTCCCTATAGGGTGCACTACTTTTGACCAGGGCCCATTGGACTCAAAAAGTAGTGCACTATGTAGGGAATAGGGTGCCATTTGAGACACATCCAGGTTAAGGAGGACAATGGGTTCCTGACCTGGCCTCGTCACTAAGGAATGGAAATTCCAAGAGTTCCTAAGTTGCCCCAGGTTACGGGAGGACTGACCTCAGATATTCAGGAACTCTGATAGCCATCTAACATTCCAAACATTCCAACAGGAATCAATAGGCTGTTTGGTTGTTCACTCTAACTGGCCAATCAGCAACCAAGACAGGGGTTGAGGAATGAAGGTATAGACCATGGGCCATGTGAGTGTTGGGCAGAGAGAGAGAGGTGTATGTGTGTGCGTGTGTGCGTGCGCGTGTGTGCGTGCGCGTGTGGCTGCGTCCATGCCTGATTCTATGTGTCTGTGGGGTGTTGTTCGTCTGTCTGAGCTCTCAGGATAGTTACTCAGTATCAGTTGGTAATCCTCCTTTCCTACAAACAGAGGTGTTCTTTCAATGTGGCCCCTTAAAGACCCCTCCACTGACGGGGAGAGGTGACCCGTGACTGTTGAATCACATGCMMAGAGGAACCGAACAGGTCATTCTGGTCATCCTACACCATCTACACTGTTAGGTATAGTTTCATTAKATGGTCTAGGAGAAAAATACTTCTCCTCCACTTTGACCAAAAGCACCCTCACCCATTACTCACACACACATCTACCCTGTTATACTTGTTACCATGGTACCATGACCTGGGACTTAGCTGTTATACCTGTTACCATGGTACCATGACCTGGGACTTAGCTGAGGTATGTGTTATCATGACCTGGGACTTAGCTGAGGTATGTGTTATCATGACCTGGGACTTAGCTGTTATACTGTTAACCTTAATGTTATCATGACCTGGGACTTTAGCTGTTATACCTGTTACCATGAAATAGGGTATAGCTGAGGTATGTGTTATCATGAAAGGGTATAGCTGAGGTATGTGTTACCATGAAATAGGGTATAGCTGAGGTATGTGTTACCATGACCTGGGACTTAGCTGAGGTATGTGTTACCATGACCGGGACTTAGCTGAGGTGTGTGTTATCTGACCTGGGACTTGCTGAGGTATGTCTTATCATGACCTGGGACTTAGCTGAGGTATGTGTTATCATGACCCGGGACTTAGCTGAGGTATGTGTTACCATGAAATAGGGTATAGCTGAGGTATGTGTTACCATGACCCGGGACTTAGTTGAGGTAGTTGTTATCATGACCCGGGACTTAGCTGAGGTATGTGTTATCATGACCTGGGACTTAGCTGAGGTGTGTGTTATCATGACCTGGGACTTAGTTGAGGTATGTGTTACCATGACCGGGACTTAGCTGAGGTTGTGTTATCATGACCTGGGACTTAGCTGAGGTGTGTGTTATCATGACCGGGACTTAGCTGAGGTTGTGTTATCATGACCTGGGACTTAGCTGAGGTGTGTGTTTATCATGACCTGGGACTTAGCTGAGGTGTGTGTTTATCAATGACCTGGGACTTAGCTGAGGTGTGTGTTATCATGACCTGGGACTTAGCTGAGGTTGTGTTATCATGACCTGGGACTTAGCTGAGGTATGTGTTATCATGACCTGGGACTTAGCTGAGGTGTGTGTTATCAGACCTGGGACTAGCTGAGGTGTGTGTTATCATGACCTGGGACTTAGCTGAGGTGTGTGTTATCATGACCTGGGACCTAGCTGAGGTGTGTGTTATCATGACCTGGGACCTAGCTGAGGTGTGTGTTATCATGACCTGGGACTTAGCTGAGGTATGTGTTATCATGCCCTGGGACTTAGCTGAGGTATGTGTTATCATGACCTGGGACTTAGCTGAGGTATGTGTTATCATGACCTGGGACCTAGCTGAGGTGTGTGTTATCATGACCTGGGACCTAGCTGAGGTGTGTGTTATCATGACTGGGACTTAGCTGAGGTGTGTGTTATCATGACCTGGGACTTAGCTGAGGTATGTGTTTATCATGACCTGGGACTTAGCTGAGGTGTGTGTTATCATGACCCTGGGAACTTAGCTGAGGTATGTGTTATCATGACCTGGGACTTAGCTGAGGTATGGTGTTATCATGACCTGGGACTTAGCTGAGGTGTGTGTATAGCTGAGGTATGTGTTATCATGACCTGGGACTTAGCTGAGGTATGTGCACGTCTTTGTGATGGATTGTTTTTATAAAATATTACATTTAGAGAGTTTAATTCAATTCAATTCAATTCAAGGGGCTTTATTGGCATGGGAAACATGTGTTAACATTGCCAAAGCAAGTGAGGTAGATAATATACAAAAGTGAAATAAACAATAAAAATTAACAGTAAACATTACACATACAGAAGTTTCAAAACAATAAAGACATTACAAATGTCATATTATATATATACAGTGTTGTAACAATGTACAAATGGTTAAAGCACACAAGTTAAAATAAATAAACATAAATATGGGTTGTATTTACAATGGTGTTTGTTCTTCACTGGTTGCCCTTTTCTTGTGGCAACAGGTCACAAATCTTGCTGCTGTGATGGAGTTTAATCTCTTAACATTAATGTATGAAGTATTTCCACAAATATTCTGCTGCTCCTATTAGTGAACAGCAGGAGTCACCTACCTGACATTGCAACAGTGGTGGAAAAAGTATCCAATTGTCATGCTTGAGTAAAAGTAAAGATACCTTAATAGAAAATGACTGAAGTAAAACTGAAGGTCACCCAGTAAAATACTACTTCAGTAAAAGTCTAAAAGTATTTGGTTTTAAATATACTTAAGTATCAAAAGTAAATGTAATTGCTAAAAAATATATACTTAAGTATCAAAAATAAAAGTAAAAGCATAAATCCTTTCAAATGACCTTTATTAAGCAAACCAGATAGCACAACTTTCCTGTTTTAGCTAGGGACACTCCAACACCCATACATCATTCACAAACAAAGCATTTGTGTTTAGTGAGTCCGCCAGATCAGAGGCAGTAGGGATGACCAGGGATGTTCTCTTGATAAGTATGTGAATTGGACAATTTTCTTGTCCTGCTAAGCATTCTAAATGTAATGAGTACTTTTGGGTGTCAGGGAAAATGTATGGAGTAAAAAGTACATTATTTTCTTTAGGAATGTAGTGAAGTAAAAGTAAAAGTAGTCAAAAATATAAATAGTAAAGTAAAGTACAGATACCCCAAAAAACAACTTAAGTATTACAGTACTTTAAAGTATTTTTACACCACTGCATACCAATCCTTCTCTCTCTACTTACTGACCAAGTGCTGGTCCTACATTCCTCCCCATCACTCTGACAGGCCTGCATACTGCTGTCACGAGGCCAACCACTCTTATCAGTAAAATAAGGAGCTATAGACAGCTAGGAGAGGCATGGAGGTGTGTMTGTGTGTGTGTACACCCTGGTCATCTGTCTAGCTGGATAAGGCTTTCACYTCTCTGCAAAGCTCTCATCACGCTCTCATTGTAAAGCTCACACATGACAACAGTCCCCTTCTGGCCGGCACCATAATCATTACCACATCACTCATGCATGTTCTGTGCTATGCCAGGTCTGCCCATGATGTTTTCAAAGAGCTTGCTATACAGTATATTGTTATTGGTGCTGTCACATGTTTTCTTTCCTCACAAGGATCTGCACAGTAGTATTGTAGACAGTGTTGTATTCCAGGACTCTGACTCAAGCTGTAGTGACTTGACTTATGACACAGATAGTTGGTGCAATAGGGTGAAGGCAAACATACATGACATTTTAGGCTACAGTATTTCTGCAGTAGTGGAGTTAACACATTCTGTCTTGAACAAGGCTACTTAACATCTTCTAATAGTAGACCCAGATCTAGGGGCTGATATTCAGGAATGTACTAACTTCTTGGACCCAGTCCAACAGTGTCATAGCATCAGACCACTGGTATGTGTGTTTGTCCTTCACCATCTTAGATACATGTAATATAACCTGAAATATGAAGAGAAAAAACTGGTGAATGAGAATAGAGGTAGGTATCACATTCCAGGGCATTGACTTGTGAGAGATGAGATCCGGCTTCACTAATCAGAATCTATATATCTATCTATGCTATGCAGGCAGGAGGGTAGGTGGGTTGATGAGTGACTGATGATTAACCTTTAACCTGTAAGTGAAGAAAATAGATAATTCCTCCACTGACAGTACTCTGTTCCCACGGCAATAGAGACTATTTGAGCATTCTAAGGAGTTGACATGTGCGGACATCTCTCTCCTCTTCACTCACAGAGACTGGGCTGATAGTGTAGAGAGGCAGGCTGAAGGGGTAGATGGGAGTTTCTGCTATGCAAAGCCCTGTGCCTCCACATACACTTAGGCCTAGATMCAATCAGGTCAAGCTTTAACCGATGATAGCCGATGATAGCCACAGCTGATGTTTTGGTGGTGTCGGAGGTGGAACTGCTGTCTTCATTGTTATGAAGCCACACCCACCGAACTCACATAAGAAAATAAAGTGTAGGCTTTGTAGAAATAATGGGGGGGTTGTATCATTTCATTTTATTTATACAAAATGCCTACCACTTTGAAGATGCAAAGTATTTTTTAATGTGAAACAAACAAGAAATAAGACAAAAAACGGACAACTTGAGCGTGCATAACTATTCACCCCCAAAGTCAATACTTTGTAGAGCCTTTTTGCAGCAATTACAGCTGCAAGTCTCTTGGGTTATGTTCTCTATAAGCTTGGCACATCTAGCCACTGGGATTTTTGCCCATTCTTCAAGGCAAACTGCTCAAGCGCCTTCAAGTTGGATGGGTTCCGCTGGTGTACACAATCTTTAAGTCATACCAGAGATTCTCAATTGGATTAGGTCTGGGCTTTGACTAGGCCATTCCAAGACATTAAAATGTTTCCCTTAAACCACTCGAGTGTTGCTTTAGCAGTATGCTTAGGGTCATTGTCCTGCTGGAAGGTGAACCTCCGTCCCAGTCTCAAATCTCTGGAAGACTGAAACAGGTTTCCCTCAAGAATTTCCTGTATTTATCATTCTTTCAAGTCTGACAGTTTCAAAGTCCCTGCGGATTAAAAACATCCCACAGCATGATGCTGCCACCACCATGCTTACTGTGGGATGGTGTTCTCGGGGCGATGAGAGGTGTTGGGATTGCGCCAAACATAGCGTTTTCCTTGATGGCCAAAATGCTCAATTTTAGTCTCATCTGACCAGAGTACTTCTTCCATACGTTGGTGAGACTCCCACATGCCTTTTGGTAAACACCAAACGTGTTTGCTTAATAAAAGCAATGGCTTTTTTTCTGGCGACTCTTCAGTAAAGCCCAGCTCTGTGGAGTGTACAGCTTAAAGTGGTCCTATGGACAGAATACTCCAATCTCCGCTGTGGAGCTTTGCAGCTCCGTCAGGGTTCTCTTTGATCTCTTTGTTGCCGCTCTGATTAATGCCCTCCTTGCCTGGTCTGTGAGTTTTGTTGGCGGCCGCTCCTGGCAGGTTTGTTGTGGTGCCTATTCTTAAACATTTTTAAAAGTGAATTTAATGGTGCTCTGTAGGATGTTCAAAGTTTGGATACTTTTCTATAACCCAACCCTGATCTGTACATCTCCACAACTTTGTCACTGACCTGTTTGGAGAGCCCTTGGTCTTCATGGTGCTGCTTGCTTGACAGTGCCCCTTGCTTAGCTGTGTTGCAGACTATGGGCCTTTCAGAACAGGTGTTTATAATTGAAATCATGTGAACACTTAGATTGCACAGAGGTGGACTTTATTTAACTAATTATGTGACTTCTGAAGGTAATTGGTTGCACCAGATCTTATTTAAGAGCTTCATAGCAAAAGGGGTGAATACATATGCACGCACCACTCTTCCATTTTTTATTTTTTAGAATTTTTTGAAACAAGTATTTTTTTCATTTCACTTCACCAATTTGGACTATTTTGTGTATGTCCATTATATGAAATCCAATAAAAATATATTTAAATTACAGGTTGTATGCAACAAAATAGGAAAAAACACCAGGGGGATGAATACTTTGGCATGGCACTGTACATTACATTTCTCATTCAGTGTTCCAACTGGTTAACAAGGCTGTATGGAATATATTTAAATAGAGCCCTTAGATGCCTAATGCACTCAGTGTTATGACTGACTATAGGTGACCAGACCCTAGGACCGCTCAGTGTTATGACTGTAGGTGACCAGACCCAGGATCATTCGGTGTTATGATTGCAGGTGACCAGACCCCAGGATCATTCGGTGTTATGATTGCAGGTGACCAGACCCCAGGACCGCTCAGTGTTATGACTGCAGGTGACAGACCCCAGGATCATTCGGTGTTATGACGGTAGGTAGCCAGACCAGACCATAGGACACTCAGTGTTATGACTGCAGGTGCCAGACCCAGGACCACTCAGTATTATGGACTGTAGGTGACCAGATCCCAGGACCACTCAGTGTTATGACTGTAGGGGACCAGACCAGACCCCAGGACCACTCAATGTTATGACTGCAGGTAGCCAGACCAGACCCCAGGACCACTCAATGTTATGACTGCAGGTGGCCAGAACAGACCCAGGACACTCAGTGTTATGACTGTAGGGGACCAGACCACAGGACCATTCAGTGTTATGACTGTAGGGACCAGACCAGACCCCAGGACACTAGTGTTATGACTGCAGGTAGCCAGACCAAACCCAGGACCACTCAGTGTTATGACTGTAGGGGAAGACCACAGGACCATTCAGTGTTGACTGTAGGGGCAGACCCCGGACCACTCAGTGTTATGACTGCAGGTAGCCAGACCAGACCCCAGGACCACTCTTATGACTGTAGGGGACAGACCCCAGGACCACTCATTGTTATGACTGCAGGTGGCCAGACCCCAGGACCACTCATTGTTATGACTACAGGTGGCCAGACCCCATGAACACTCAGAGTATGACTACAGTGGCCAGACCCCAGGACCATTCACTGTTATGACTGCAGGGAACAGACCCAGGACACTCAGTGTTACCAGACCCCAGGACCACTCAGTGTTATGACTGCAGGGAACCAGACCCCAGGACCATTCAGTGTTATGACTTAGGGGACCGGACCCAAGGACGAGGAATGATGATGTGGGCCGGAAATAGGAATGAATGAATGAATGACACAGGCCGGAAGACAACAGGAAATGAATCACTTGTAATGTTGCCAATGCTCCGATGAAAGAAGCAACCATAACTGTTAATAAACACACTGTCTCCTATTGGTGTTGGAGGTATTTTAATTGTTTTTATTTAAAAAGGCAAGTCAGTTAAGAATAAATTCTTATTTACAATGACGGCCTACCCCGGCCAAACCCAGACGACGCTGGGCCAATTGTGCGCCGCCCTATGGGTCTCCCAATCACGGCGTGTGACACAGCCTGGATTCGAACCAGGGACTGTAGTGACACCTCTAGCACTGAGATGCAGTGCCTTAGACTGCTGTGCCACTCCAGAGCCCCAAGGTTAATAACAGTTGACCCTCGAAATACAGTACTGCCTTCATATTACCTACAGGACAGTAGAAAAGGGCATTTTTAGGCCCATTAAAGAGAAAATAATCATGAAAATCACCAGACCTTGTATTGTTGTTATTTTATTGTGTTACTTTATTCAATTTTTTACTTTAGTTTATTTAGTAAATATATTCTTAACTCTATTTCTTGAACTGCATTGTTGGTTAAGGGCTTGTAAGTAAGCATTTCACAGTAAGGTCTACACCTGTTGCATTRGGCGCATGTGACAAATAAAATTTGATTTGATCAGACGCAGGTACTAGCAGACAGGATGTAGTTTTATTGGCCTGGCACAGACATGTGAGTGTCAGTATTCACCCATAAAGGCACCAGATTAAATGACATAATTGTCTTCACCTGGTTGGAATAGAAACAGTTGTTGTTTCTGTTATTGTTAGTGTAGGGGATATCCTGTTTTCATAAAACCCACATTTCTTAGGGCAAATGTTCTCTCCGATTGGTGAAGGAGTTTTGGTTTGGTATTCTAAAAAGAACATTGTGATCTTATCTTACATAACCTCCCGAACGGCACCCTATTCCCTACATAGTGCACTACTTTTGACCAGAGCCTCATATGTTCTAGTGCACTATGCAGGGAATAGGGTGCAATTTGGGAGGGGAGCTGTGCATGTTTACGTGAGCTATGTTGACAATGTGTACTCAATTCTATTTCCACATCTGCTATTGTTTAGCTGAAGCGTCTTCTGAATAAATGATATCACCTTTGAGGTATTCTTCAAAAGATGTTCCAGTTTAGCAATGATATTACGTTACACACACATCTGGTTGTGTCCAGAGCACATCTTATATTTCTGATTGATTGTTATGAAATCTAATTGGGTTGGTATCTACTYGAGGAGAGATGTGGGGACTTGGTAATGGTCTGCTCTCACGACCTTGTAACACTACATTTCTGTCCCTCTGTCCCTCTGTGTGTTTGTGTGTGTCTCTCTCTCCCTCCTCCTCTACCTCCCTCCAACTCTCCATCCTTCACCTCCCTTCAACTCTCCATCCTTCTCTACCTCCAACTCTCCATCCTTCTCTACCTCCCTCCAACTCTCCATCCTTCACCTCCCTTCAACTCTCCATCCTTCTCCACCTCCCTCCAACTCTCCATCCTTCTCCACCTCCCTCAACCTCCCCCCACCTCTCCACCTCCCTCCAACTCTCCATCCTTCTCCACCTCCCTTCAACTCTCCATCCTCTCTACACCTCCAACTCTCCATCCTTCCCACCTCCCTTCAACTCTCCATCCTTCTCTACCTCCAACTCTCCATCCTTCTCCACCTCCCTCCAACTCTCCATCCTTCACCTCCCTTCAACTCTCCATCCTTCTCCACCTCCCCCAACTCTCCATCACTCTACTTCCCTCCTCCATCTCTCCCTGACATCCAATGACCTTGCCAGACCCAACTTCAGTGTGTTCCATATAAAGCCATGTATGGTGCGTGTGGATAACTCCTCCCTCTCTATACATGCATGATGTCAACCACTGAACCACCTGAGAGTTGAGGAAATGACAGAATGTAAAAGAGAGGCAACAACTCAACCAGGGTGAAACAGTGCTCAGTGCAAGGCTGCTGTCATTCCACATACAGCCCTCCTCTTGTCCATTCACACTCATACTGTATCAGTGATGCAAACCATCTGTCGTGAGCCGCGACAACATATTTTGGAGAACCTAAATATGCATGTATTTTCAGTATGCATGACCAAAAAAGTTCAGAAAGAGGATGTTGATGTTTTCAATTCCTGTTGTCAGAATGACGGCGATACTGATTAATATGTGTCCAGAATGACGGTCCGATACTGATTAATATATGTTGTCCAGAATGACGGTCCGATACTGATTAATATATGTTGTCCAGAATGACGGTCCGATATGATTAATATATGTTGTCCAGAATGACGGTCCGATACTGATTAATATATGTTGTCCAGAATGACGGTCCGATACTGATTAATATATGTTGTCCAGAATGACGGTCCGATACTGATTAATATATGTGTCCAGAATGACGGTCCGATACTGATTAATATATGTTGTCCAGAATGACGGTCCGATACTGATTAATATATGTTGTCCAGAATGACGGTCCGATACTGATTAATATATTGTGTCCAGAATGACGGTCCGATATTGATTAATATATGTTGTCCAGAATGACGCCCGATATTGATTAATATGTTGTTCCAGAATGTATTTGTGCCTGACATCTGTAGACTCCTACTAGATCATGTCCAGGATTGTCTGTAAATAACATACAGGGTGCTGCACCAAATGAAAAGCCAAAACAATTCATTCACTCCTTTCTGATTACCGCGTCCAAAACACACTCATTATTACGGCAGTCACATTCTCCATAGCACCTATCAATCATGCTAGGAAATGATTCGATTGTATACAATGATGAATTTCATGAAACAATTGTCAAAGACAGCCTCCTATCCCAGATTGGCAAACATGTGTAAATAAACATGTCAAAATTAATTTAAAACATGAACACAGAAACGGATCGAATTACATTTAAAAACATTTCTTACATTTTTGGAAGGAGGGGGCGGTTGGAGAATATTCATGCAAACCATAATCTCTCAATATTTTTAAAAACTTAGACAATTCAGTGTGTATCTTATTAATTTTATTTATTTTAAATCAAACAATACAACTCATGTCTAAAGCATCGCATAAAACACCACAGTCGATTGTATTTCAGTAGCAAATCAAAAACGATGTAAAGGATTTACACATTTTACAAAACCTAGTTTCAATGTTTTTCTATTTTAGTTTAGAGAATGTAAAATCACTGGAACTGTTAACATCTATTCATTAACAATTTTACTGAATAAAAAAGCTGAAATTTGACTTTGTAATCAAATGTTAGTTTTTGCTAACAATTGTTACTCTGCTTCCTAAGCGGAGACAGGAAACCAGTGAAGGGTGTGGTGAGCCTCGTCATCATAGACTTATGTTCTGCTTTAAGACGTGTGTAGACCTCTTCATCTTCTTTCAGCTGCAGGTGACACCATTGGATCCACTGTTTTCTCCATTATGTGTGTGCGACAGTCAGTCACAGTCACCATAAGTTGTCCTCCTTTGTACAGACACTCTTCTATTTTTGGAGTGAATCCAAAGCAGTGAATCTGAAGTAGTAAATTCCACACACCGGCGCCTAAAGATGCCGGTCACCGACTGTAAGCGTTGCCGATGTGGTGAAGACGTGCTTGTAGACCAGGGTGATGTCAGTACTGCAGTACTTGGTTTTAGACAGTGAAGCTGAGAAGGCAACCTCGGCTCTCTCTCTGTTCTCCTCTCTTCAGTTCCTCCACAGTGGCTCTTCAGCACTTGGAGTGCAGAGAACTCTGTTCCTCCACAGTGGCTTGCTCAGCTCTTGGAGTAGCAGAACTCTGGTCCTCCACAGTGGCTCTCAGCCTTGGAGTGCAGAACTCTGTTTCCTCCACAGTGCTCTCAGCTCTTGGAGGCAAAGAAGAACTCTGTTCCTCCACAGTGGCTCTCAGCACTTGGAGTGCAGAACTCTGTTCCTCCACAGTGGCTCTCAGCTCTTGGAGTGCAGAACTCTGTTTCTCCACTGTGGCTCTCAGTGAAAGCAGTAGGTCTTTCTGTTCCTCTACCTGGCGCTCACTGGCTGTCAGTGTGGCTCCCATGACTGTTTAGATAGAGACCTTCAGAAACAAGTTGACTCTGTAAAGGAGAAGAGTTGAGTCTGTGGTTGTGGTCGAGGTAACAGCTTTATGCAGAGTGCTCTGGGGTATAAGCAGTCACATCAAAATGCAAAGACTAGATCAAAGGGAAACGTCTTCAATCTTGAGGTTATATGTGTTGACTTAATTAAGTATGCATTCATCACTTCAGTGTCACAATTATGTAAATTCTCTGTCATAAAACATGAGTTTCGTGGAAACAGGATGAATTTCTGGTGACCGTTTTTCTGCCTATTAAGTGAAATGGTCTGTCTCTGTTGCATTGTGTCCTGTACTGCATTTAGGGTGGAACAGACAGTTTGGGGTTTTCTCATAAGGCCCATGATCTTCTTTTAAATCATCTGATCCTTAGAGCCAGAAAATACACACTAACCTCGGCACACCATGAGCGGGTCGCCCTCCTCTGGGTTGGCTTTAGCCCAGAGACACCCTCCCTACGACTCCTACCAATGCACTCAGTAACTATAGTTGGTTCTCAGGCTAAGTTCCTTAATACTAGCCTCTCGGGTCCCCAATAAACTAATTAACCAGATGCTAAATAAATCCTCAATCAACCCAGTGTATTTCAGAAACCCAGAGGAAAACGACATGCACCTATATGACTCTTTGATGACACAGGGTTTCAGAACAATAAAATTAGTTTATTCAAAATTCCAGAAACAGGCATAAAAAATCCCAGATCAATCAATCAATCACAAATCAATATCACAAATCAATGATAAGCAAATATTGACAGTAAATTAAATTGATAGACAAACTTCAGCGCCCTTAACTATACCCTTATTGGGGTGTACCAATAAAATATTTTTGGTCTGTTACAATTCTAAGAGAAGCACACTATTTAATAACAGGAAAATGGTTTCTTACCTTCTACAGCTCTTTAAACAGTTTGTTGTCTCCCCCGGGATGATCAGTCACTCAGACGGCGTCTAGAAACTTTAACAGCTACCTTACCACACCTCTATCAATGAGGTAACATTAAGGATTCCTCCTAGAATTTTACTTCAACTGAGTATAATAAACATTTAAATTTGAGTATAATAAAAATCTAAATATATTGTAGGCTAAAGACCTACAGCAGAAATCTTCTTCCAGCAGTCGACAGGCACTTCTGGCTCAGAGAGAGTACTTCCTCACAAAAATGATGGCTCTTTCATACCCTCCGTTCTTCTTTCTGCTAACTCATCGTGACTAACACATGCTTAAGTATTCATTGGTTAATGTCTAATCAAAAAGGTTATTTTTTAAGCCCCCTTAATTAACTCCCACCTTGTTCTCCCCTAAGCAGGACGTCCATCCACTTCAACCCCTAACCGTTCTAACTTTGGGATTTCCAGATCAAGCTAACATCCTAAACGTAACTTATTACCTTAACTTTTAAACATTAACTTTTAAAACATTACCATTCCCCATTTGGCTACAACAACAATATTTTTCATCCATTTTGAATTCAGGCTGTAACAACAAAATGTTGAATAAGTCAAGGGGTATGAATACTTTCTGAAGGCACTGTTTATCTTTTAGCAAGAGTTTTGCAGTCAATGGCTGCTTATTGCAACTGTCATGGAGCAAATGACCACACTGTGTTTGTGCTGATGTTGAGCACACATGTATGACCTTCAGCGCTTTGTTATTTCCAATGAGTAACAAAATAGCTACTTATTACTTTCAGTGTTTAAACCTGATACTGAACACATACATGTGATACCCTAAGTCGGCTATTCCCAAACTGGGATATGAGTACTGTGATTCACATTTTCAAACACTCCATTTAGATCTTCCAACTGGGCTATACATTTGGGTGATGTTTTTCTCTTGCCTGAGTCGCCTCGTTTCACTGCCAAAAATAACATTAAACCATCTAGTYTTCAGCAAAATAACAACACAATGTCAAATACAGGTAGCCTAGTCAAATAATTTACATCCAATCACATTAACCGTTACTCTCTCGCGGGAATTCCACTAATGGTCCGTATGTAGCCAAACATAGCTGCTGCTCATTCCGTTTGCTCGAAAATTGATAAATGGTTATAAAAAGTAAGGCCCGCATCCATAGACACATACCAGCTCTACTGGTAGTACTGCTACTACCAGCAGTACTACACCTGCACCTGTCGATGACACAAGTTGTTCTGCTTCCACGAGCACATCCAAAGCTAGCATCAGTAATTCTATATMTGTTGCTAGCCCAGCTAGAATGGACACTGACAGTTATGAATCTGATGCAGCCGAAGAGCTACTGCCCCCTTACCCGGTGACAGCACCGAACAACAGACAGGGAAGTTGGACCATCGAAGAGGCGCAAATATGATGAGAACTACATTGATTTGGGGTTCACCTGTATTGGGGGTAGTGCCTTTCCTCAGCCACAGTGTAATYTACGTGCAAAAGTACTATCTCACAACTCATTGAAAACTTCACTCTTGCGCAGACATTTATAAACTAAACATGCCAATTTGAAAAATAAGCCACYGGAGTTTTTTGAGCGAGAATTAAGACGACCTTAGAGTAGTAAGACATGTATAAAAGTAACAGATACCATTAATAGGAAGGGGCTAGAAGCGTCTTATATGGTGAGCTACCGAGTGGCTAGGACAGGCACGCCCCATACTATTGTGGATGACTTAATTCCTCCTGCTGCCGCGGATATGGCTGGGACAATGCTTGGGGAAAAGGACAATAACACTATACAGACAATGCCTTCATCAAACAACACTGTTTCACGACGCATCAGTGACATGTCAGGAGATGTTTTGAAACAATTACTGCTTCGCATACAAGCCAGCGAATACTATGCTGTCATGACTTTACTATCATTAATATGATGACATGATATTTTATCAAATCGATTACCTAACGTTTAATTATTATGTGACTAAATTAATCATGTAACAATTAACTCATCAGTAACCTGGGGCACCACGGAACATTTTATTTAACGAGTTACCGCTTTCCGAATTAACTCTTAAAGATCTAAAGATCTCTTACATTTCAGTCATCAATTCGTCATTAATGAATTGTTACCTTCGTAAGTCTCATTCTGAACATCATAGAATTCTTGGTTATCTGCACGAACCCTAGTCTAAATGATGAATCAGCGATATACAAATTGGCTTAATTATTTATTTACTAACTAACTAATCACACAGAAATACATAACACACACACATAGGTTGAATGGATTACTAACATAATGCCATGAAAATTCCCTAGTGGACTAACCCGATATGACGGCTTGGTAGACAATGGAAAGGGGTGGGGACAGATAAAGACCGGGAAAGAGAGAATGGATCCACTACATGCATACAGTTGAATAATACGCTCATCATAAATATGGATATTTATCACCCAAACAACCGCTCATTTGGATTTTAGAAATGCAATGTACATATTTATGCTTGTATGTCTTTGCTGTCTCTCCGTTGAAAACACTTGATCAGTCTGGGGAGTAATTTGACGGAAATTCTCTGGTTTGTCCACCAGAGATCAAAGTCTTTCGTAGTCTGTTATTATGGCTACGTCAGGCGTACCCAATGGTCGTTTGGTAGGGAAATCTTCTTTAGAATGGATCTTTCAGAGTACCAACCGGTAGTTTTCGATCAAGGTTACTAGACTAAAGTACTTAAACAGCTGCAGACTGAATGTTCCTGTGTAGTCTTCATCTTCTTCACTCGAGAAAGTTTCAGAGTTTCTAGCCATTCCGTAACTTTCAGTTCACGCTGCACGTAACTGGCCAATAGAGTGGTAACCATTTCAGCGCACATCCTCACGTTCTCTGCTCTTTCGTTTATTGTAGATTTCTTAAGTATTCGTGACATCTGGTTCACACCGTCCATCTACTTGGTCTATAGAGCGGTAGTTTTAAACCATTTTGTAACATCCGGCTCACACCGTATGTAGACTGGTCTATATAAATTTAGTTACGGGTCCTTTAATAAACTCTGGGAAAAAGGGAGGTTCCATTACGCTTGACATAATGTCTGTGCTCACCTGGGCGTGGTCACTGACTTGTTTAAGACTTGATATAAAAACAATTCTCTCATTTAGAAGCCTAACATCACATTTCATCTTCTCACAAATAGTTTAATATTTAATCATATACGTTCCACAACATTTAGATGTAAATCGGGAAATCTGCCACGCTCAGAAAAAATTCAACAGGAAGTGGAACTTCTTCAAGTTTTTTGCCTGCCATATGAGTTCTGTTATACTCACAGACATAATTCAAAACATTTTTTGAAACTTCAGAGTGTTTTCTATCCATATGAAATTAGCAACTGGGACTGAGGAGCAGGCAGTTTACTATGGGCACCTCGTGCACCTTTCATCCAAAGCTACTCAATATGCCCTGCATAGAAGTTAACCATCGTACAATATAAACCTTATTGGTCCAAAAAAATGTGAATAATTCACCACAGGTTTAATAAGAAGGGTTGCTTGAAACGATGCCCATAACTCTGCAATGTGGGTTGTATTGAAGAGAGGTCTCAGTCTTAAATCATTTCCCAACACACAGTCTGTGCCTATAATTAGTTTTCATGCTAGGTGAAGGCCGAGAATCCCTCTCGCATAGGTATGTGGTTGCAAAGGGCCATCCGTGTCTTAACAGCTCGATTTGCCAAGGCAGGATATCTGAACGTAGCCTATACAGAAATCTGGGCAGTGGCTCTGATTAAATTCAATTTTCACAGAACCGCTTGTTGCAATTTCAAATGAGGCTCTCTTGTTTCAGATATCGGTAAGTGGACTGGAGGCAGGGCATGAAAGGGATAACGAATCCAGTTGTTTATGTCGTCCGTTTCGGAAAGTACCTGTGTAATTTGTGCACCCAGCTCACTCAGGTGCTTTGCATATATCACATTTGACATTGTCCGTAAGCTTGAGCTATTTGTCACAAAAAAATCATACAATGGTAGAAAGAACCTGTGTGTTGTCCTTGTTAATGCAGACAGAGAAGAGCGCCAACTTCTTAATCATAGCCTCAATTGTATCCCGCACATTGAAAATAGTTGTGGAGAGCCCCTGTAATCCTAGATTCAGATCATTCAGGAAAGAAAAAAACATCACCCAGAATAGGCCAGTTTGTGTGAGAAACTCGTCATCATTGCAAGCGATCAGACAAGTTAAAACCTTTCTCAATAGGGGGTGCTGTTTACACTTTGAAGATTTTTCGGTCCCAGATTAAACTGCCTCGTACTCAATTCTTGCTCGTACAATATGCATTTATTACTTAACTATTGGATAAGAAAACACTCTCTAGTTTCTAAAACCGTTTGAATTATTTCTCTGAGTGAAACAGAACATCAATCTGCAGCTCACTTCCTGTCAAGAGAGTGAGATTTCTGAAATTGAGGTCTCTGTTCCAGGGTCGGTTTATAATTCCCTTATAAGCTATGGGGCTTACATCACTGCATACGCCTTCCCCTAGATGTCAGTAAGCGGTGAGACTTTGAATGGAGCGGATAGCACCATCTGGGGGAGTATAAAACCTCTTGGAACGGAAGTACCGACCTTTTTCGACGAGGCGCCTGACGCAGGAGGAAACCGGGCATGGGCAGTCTTCCAAAGCTTTCGGTTTAGCAGTTCTATATCTCGGCTCTGATTTAATTTGTTTTTTGTCTTAAAAACTTTCATAGGTAGTTAATTTAAACCGACTTATAGCAGTTTATTGCGATTTTCTGGAGTTTCTTGTTCAGGCGTTATCACGAGTTGGCACCTCTCCGGTACATCGGCGTTAGCAGCTAATTTCTACAGGAGTAGAGGACATCTTTCAACCAAAAGACGATTGTTCTGGACAAAGGACCACTTGCCCAAGATTCTGATGGAGAGTCATCCAAAAGTAAGAGCTATTTATGTGTTAATTCGATATATCTGTGAGAAGATGTAAAATTATTAGTCCGCCATTGATTTAGGCATGGTCTCGCTGTAACGACACTGAATGTCGAATAACGTTAATTTTTAAAAATCTAACAGAGCGGTTGCATTAGAAGAACTAATGTGTCTTTCATTTGCTGTCCAACCTGTATTTTTTAGTCAAGTTTACGATTAGTTATCGATTAGATTAGGTGCCTCTCCAAGATGGCGCCGGCCAGATTGCCTGAAATGTTGCTACTAATCACATTTGTATAACCACGAGTTTGTGCTTGCTAAATATTGCACATTTTCAAACAAACCTATATGGCATTGTGTAATATGATGTTACAGGACTGTCATCGTGATGAAGTATATCAAGGTTAGTCAAAAATTATATATCTTTTGCTGGATTGTTACGATCGCTAACCTTTGCTACTGGTAAACGGCTTGTGTTTCCGGCTATTGTGGTAAGCTAATATAATGCAAATTGTGTTTTCGCTGTAAAACACTTAAAAAATCTGAAATATTGGCTGGATTCACAAGATGTTGGTCTTTCATTTGCTGTACGCTGTGTATTTTTCAGAAATGTTTTATGATGAGTATTTCGGTATTTGACGTTGGTCTCTGTATATTATTCTGGCTGCTTCGGCCTATTCAGATTGCAGCTGCAATGTAGAACTGTGATTTATACCTGAAATATGCACATTTTTCAAAAAACATATGCTATACAATAAATATGTTATCAGACTGTCATCTGATGAAGTTTTTCTTGGTTAGTGGCTTATATATACATTTTACATTTTAGTCATTTAGCAGACGCTTATCCGAGCGACTTACAGTAGAGTGCATACATTTATTACATTTACATACTGAGACAAGGATATCCCTACCGGCCAAACCCTCCCTAACCCGGACGACGCTATGCCAATTGTGCGTCGCCCCACAGTACCTCCCGGTTGCGGCCGGCTGCGACAGAGCCTGGGCGCGAACCCAGCCCAGGCTGGCGCAACCCAGAGACTCTGGTGGGGCAGCTAGCACTGCCATGCAGTGCCCTAGACCACTGCGCCATATATCTTTATTTGGTCGAAATTGTGATAGCTACCTATGCAGGAAAAAAATGGTGGGAAAAAAAAGTTGTGTCTTTTGCTATCGTGGTTAAGCTTATAAGATTTACATATTGTGTCTTCCCTGTAAACACTTTTAAAATCAGAAATGATGGCTGGATCACAAGATGTGTATCTTTCATCTGTGGGCTTGGAATTGTGATTTAATGATATTTAGATGCTAGTATTTACTTGTGACGCTATGCTAGGCTATGCTAGTCAGCTTTTTACTGTGGGGGTGCTCCCGGATCCGGGATTGGGACCAATTAGAAGTTAAAATTATGGTCAGTAAAGAAAGCGTAACATGGTCGCTGCCCATATCATTGCATAATGCAAAAATGCATGAGAGTTCAGGGGCCATCAGGAGCAACTGCTTGGCGCGCTTACCACTCCACTATGTCTCCCTGTCATGGCTTTTGAGCCATCAGTACAGATACCAACACATCTTGACCCAACAAAGTCCATTTGATGTCACCAAAGCTGTCCAGTACTTTAAAAATAAAATCTCCTGTTGTCCTGGTTTCCAGTGGTTTGCAGAAAAGGATGTGTTCCTTAATTGACCCGCCCATAAACGTAACGGACATATACCAGAGCTGTGTCATTGTCATGATTTGCCCTTTTGGGTGAGGATCATAGCCCCCCCTCTCTCTCTCTCTCTCTCCTGCAGAGGGGGGAGGGGGTGAAGTTAGCCGTTTGATGACAATCCTAAATTCCTGGCAGAAACGTTCTCTTCACTGCCATGGAGTAATTGAGGGAGAGAGCCTATGGAGAACAAAGACATTCCTCCCACCAAAACTACAACATCCAAAAGTGGATCATGACACAATATTCCTAACACAAACAATGAGGGAAATGGTTGGAGGGGACTTAAAGAACAATCATGTCGAATTCATTACTAATTTTGACGTAACTAAGGACAGCAGAACAACATAACTGTATCTCTGAATGTGTATATTTCCCAGTTAC
>NW_019947593.1:0-21002 GCF_002910315.2 Salvelinus sp. IW2-2015
GGAACAAGTGCAAAAGCAGCAACATCCCCCCCCTCATGCCCCGGTCCCTGCTCCCCCAGCAGTGGAAACTTTAATGAGGGGAAGATCTCTGGACCCCTCAGAGTCCACTTCATTACGCCAAGCCCTCTTTCTTGTCGGGGGATACGCCTGACACAGCAACTACAATTTCTCCACTATCCACAGCCAGGGGGGCAATAAAAATAGAGAGAGGGAAGAAGAGGAAGACGAGAGAGGAGGATGGTACACCTAGCGAAGGACGGCCCGGCTGCACTTCAGAAGAAAGAAAAAAAGCAGAGAGCTCAGCTTTTTCTCCGCCAGGTCCCGAAGGGTTAATTATATCCACAACCCCTCCGCCTCTCGTCTGACCCCCAGGATGTACACAGCACACAAACATCTGCCCCACCCACCCCCACACACATATATACACGTACACACACACACGGGGGGGGGGGCGCCGTTGTCTTTCGGCTCAATGCCACTCAGGGAAAACCACTTCAAACACAATCACACAGCCCTTGAGGGCCACAACTGACGGTTAGGCCAAGTAGAGAAAGAGAGAATCTCACTGTTGCCCTCTTAAGCTCTGCTCACAATCAGGTCAGGTCAGGTCTGAAACAGGAAGCCAATCTGGCCTGTACTCCTGGACAGACGATGGAGAGGGACAGACTGGTAGGGAGGCCAAAAAGAGTTCTCTCCTCACCGCCGCCTCAGCGGACGCCGTGCATCCATGGCACATCGTGGGAGATTAGATTTACTTTGTACTCCGGCCCCAGGTTCACTCCCTATCCCAACCACTCAGATGGATGTTTCTCATATAGTGCTGCTAGAGCCGTGATGGATTCAGAGGAAGGACAGGGAACACAGTCCCTGCTTGGCTCCAGCAGTAGATCATTCCAATGATAGGAGAAAAGCAGATGCGGCAGCTTCCCAAAGCGTTGGGCATAGCAGGGAGAGATAGAGAGAGTGGTAGCGGGGATAGGGGACGGGCGAGACAGCTGGCCCAGGACTGAATTCATCTGGCATAATGAAAATGGAGGGAGAGATTGGGATCACTAAGAGAGAGGGCCTCCATCCATCAAAGGCCTGCGATAGGAAGGGAAAGGAGGCGTCAATGATAACGGGGGAATATKTGGCAATTCTCCTCCCCAAAGACGTAGCATCAGTCTCACCACTCTCATCATTGGCTGGCTTTCTCCATGTCACAGATGAGATTGATGCATTTGGAGGAAATTGATATAGTATGATGACGGGGTGACACCAGACTTCTTACACAAGGACAGGGTCTCTCAGCAGATATTATGAAAAGMCTTTTTAACTGTGTTGCTAACCATCATGCTAACTAGCTGTTTAAAGTTAAGACAGGAACGGAGTGATGTCAACTAGTACTGGTCTTGATTCCCAAGTCCACTGGACTTTGTGATACCAACTCGTCTTGGAGTCCATGTCTTCTAGCTAACTAGCCCAACTTTTCCACAAATACTAACCCTATTCCAAATTATTTCACCATCTCTTACCTCTTCAAAGTTTTGTTGTTGCCTAAATTATTCCCCCATAAATAAATGTTTTAAATATAGAAACCAAACGGACCMAAGGACTGCWAGACTCGAACAGACCCGAGGACAACTAGACCCGTTCAGTATAGACCTGGTCGGATCCAGACCCGACCCAATCCAAGTGAGGGAAGCAGCAGAAAAGTATAGGTTTTTTAAAGATACTTTAATATCGGAGCTGATAAAGCGCGAGAGGAGAGAGAGATGTACTGCTGTAGCAGCGGGGCAGGGACTGTACTGTGAGCGAGTGACACAGGGAGCAGGGAGGATGGAGAGACAAGAGACAGCAACCAAGCCATAGTAGACTAATACCTGCCATAGCTAGGTTATTTATCAACAAATTTGATTACATAGTACCTGTCTTGACAGGATCAAAACGGGAGAAGCTAGTCAAGCTAGCTAACGTTAGCTAGCTAGACTAACAGAAGCTGCAGTGAAAGAGCTTTCTAATCCTACTGTTACAAATAACAACTCCCTGCAGAATATTAAGTAGCAGCCTACCTGTTGGCTCTTGGTCGTGCTAACCTATCCTCCCCCTTTAACTTTTAATTCTGTCATTTTAATTCAATCTTCCATTGATTAGACATATAACTTTTGCCACACAACGGAGGCTCTATGACTGTAGCCTATTTCCGATTTGAACAAGCTACACGCTCCACCTCGTGAAAAGCAAGAGCATCAGCACAAATACATTTCTCTCTCTTTACTACACATACCCAGACCGTGACAATCATATCAGATCATACCAGACCGTACAATCATATCAGTCATACCCAGACCGACAATCATTCAGCTCATACCAGACCGTGACAATCATATCAGTCATACCCAGACCCGTGACAATCATATCAGTCATACCAGACCCGACAATCATATCAGATCATACCAGACCCGTGACAATCATATCAGATCATACCAGACCCGTGACAATCATATCAGCTCATACCCAGACCCGTGACAATCATATCAGATCATACCCAGACCAGGACAATCATATCAGATCATACCAGACCTGTGACAATCAATCAGATCATACCCAGACCGTGACAATCATATCAGATCATACCCAGACCGTGACAATCATATCAGATCATACCAGAACCGTGACAATCATATCAGATCATACCCAGACCCGTGACAATCCTATCAGATCATACCCCAGACCCGTGACAATCATATCAGATCATACCACAGACTCGTGCAATCATATCAGACATACCCAGACCCGTCAATCCTATCAGATCATACCCAGACCCGTGACAATCATATCAGATCATACCCAGACCCGTGACAATCATATCAGATCATAACCAGACCCGTGACAATCATATCAGATCATACCAGACCAGTGACAATCATATCATACCCAGACCCGTGACAATCATATCAGATCAGATCATACCCATGACAATCATATCAGATCATACCAGACCAGTGACAATCATATCAGACATACCCAGACCAGTGACAATCATATCAGATCAGATCATAACCAGACTCATGACAATCATATAGATCATACCCAGACCCGTGACAATCATATCAGATCATACCCAGACCCGTGACAATCATATCAGATAATACCCAGACCCATGACAATCATATCAGATCATACACAGACCAGTGACAATCATATCATACCCAGACCGTGACAATCAATCAGATCATACCCAGACCCAGTGACAATCATATCATACCCAGACCCGTGACAATCATATTAGCTCATAACCAGACTGACAATCAATCAGATCATACCCAGACCGTGACAATCATATCAGATCATAACTAGACCCGTGACAATCATATTAGATCATAACCAGACTCATGACAATCATATCAGATCATACCCAGACCTCATGACAATCATATCAGATCATACCCAGACTCATGACAATCATATTAGATCATACCCATCATGACAATCATATCAGATCATACCAGACTGACAATCATATTAGATCATACCAGACTCATGACAATCATATAGATCATACCCAGACCGTGACAATCATATCAGATCATACCCAGACCCGTTGACAATTCATATCAGATCATACCAGACTCATGACAATCATATCAGAATCATCCAGACACGTGGAATCATATTAGATCATAACCAGACTCATGGACATCATATTAGATCATACCCAGACCCGTGACAATCATATCAGATCTACCCCGAACCTGACAATCATATCAATCATACCCAGACCGTGACAATCATATCAGATCATACCCTCTGACAACAATCAGACATAACTAGACTCATGCTATACAGATCAACCCAGACTCATGACAATCATATCAGATCTTAAGACACGTGATCAACACCAGAAAAATTATTTTGTCAGAGGTGCTGACTAACATAAGCAATACAACTATAATAAAGAGAATCACACACTCCATATATAACCCCAAAACCTAACAAACAAAAACACGGGGCAAACTGAGGACTTACCTTGTCTTTCTAGACGAGAGGCCTCCCTCCGGATACCAGGTCTTGTGTAGGAGCTACGCTCGGCCGCTGAAGTGGACCTTCGATAGGCGTTCTCTACCAGCGCCACCGCAGTGCCCCCTCGATGTGAAGCCAGCCGATGAAGTTACCAGCCTTGTCCATACTCTCTACTTCCACCTCCACCTGGCAGAGGGAAGACGGAGGAGACAGAAGAGGAGGGAGAAACGAGACCGGGTTAATGTACTGTATCGGGATTAGGTTTTAGATTCTATTAGAGAAAGCGAGGAGGGTGCTCTGAAGCAGGAGACGTTCTCCTTCCTTAAACAGACAGATCATTGGAGGCCCCTGAGCTCGCCATCGATCTGAGAGCGTTGATCGCCGCACACAGCTGATGTGGCAGCTCTCTCACTGTCATGTGTGGCCTTCGCGCTGTTTTGGTCACGGCCGCCGCGCTCATCTTTCATGCACCAATTACACCCAGCGGAGACACTCAGTGGTTAGACCTCCAGATGACGATCAGGACCCCCAGATTGACCCCATTGGTCTCTGAGCCGTGGAGGACTGTTTACAGGGACACCATATGAAAGGACTGGAAAAGTACTGGAATATATAGCTAATGAAAATCTAATTAGCGTTTCAAAAAGTTAGGAAAAGAGAAAAGTCCGAAAGTGACTAGCTGGAAAACAAATAGACCATGATTGTTTTTTTGGGGACCGCTGAGAGGAACATTTCATAGTTTCTATAACAAAACACATCCATGATTAGCTGAGGCAGATCCATAACTGAATAGTAGAATAGTAAACTTCACCATTTCCCTCTTGACTTCAGCTGATGCCAACACAACCTTAAAAGGCCTTTAAGGACTTTCTAATTCAGTATCGAGTCCAAACTTCCTCTCCAGTCTTTGGTTAAGACTCCAAACGTCAAGAGTGCGGGTTCCCACACATTTTCAAAAATCCTTGGCAATCAGTGCGAGCCAATTGTATTCCTGTGGTGCTAACCCTGCTGCTGACAAAGTGTCGGGTATTTACAAACATTAGGCCCTTTGGAGGACAATAACAAAATCTGCCTATTCAGGAGAATTACCATTCATTACGTTTTGTTTCATAAAAGCGTGGGAGGAGAGAAAGACATATCAATATGGCGTTTGTTTTTCCCTCCGACGCCAGAGTGGGAGAGAGAGAAAGAAGAGAGAGGGCAGGTGCGGCGAAGACATACTAGAGAAAGTCAAACGATTAAGACACTGGCTGCTTAGCCTCTGTGGGCCCCCGTGGAAATTGACGCAAATTACTTTGCCTAACTCCTCTGTGCCTTGTATCCACAGTCCAAAGTAAAAGACTTTTTAATGAGAGCATAATCTGCACTTTGATGTAAACACAATAATGGAACACGCAGCGGTGGAAACAGGGACAAGTCTAGGCCGTGTTTCCTGCTTTCTCCCCCACCTCCTAGCTGGGTCTTGGGGGGGTTTTGAGAGAAGGCGAGGGGGTCATGTTAAGTAATGCTGCCTCCATGGGGGGGGGGGGTTCTGATGCTTTCTGACCTGTCTAGGCAAGTTTGGTTAAATGGGGTTGGATGTTATGTGTAAATGAACATAAAGATCTTTAGAAGATGTACTGAATCTCCACGAGACTACTCCTCAGTACCACTTACTCACCTGTGAGCGTCATATTCTGGAATTCAGTATCCACCCCACTGACTCAAGTGTGAGTTATGAATGACCAATTCTACTCCTCAACATGGGTTAAGAAGGACAGATAAGAACAAGGATTGACAAAAGTGACACAGTCCTCATCCTCTTCCCTCCTCTATTTCTCCTCCTCTCCCTCCCTTCCTTCCTCCCAACTACCTCTCCCCGATCTCCACTCACCTTTCTCTCCCCCCCACTCTCCCCATTCCCACCTCTCTCTACTGGACCTGCCAGTTATACAAACCAGGACTATTAGTAGACACACTGCACCATCCAGCACTAAATGTCAACCAGAGGAAAGTGAGGGGGTGCAGCGGAGCGGAGGCTGTAGTGAGCTGAGCTTAGCAGGGAGCAGGCAGCGATTCATCTCCTACAGACAGGCTAGATGTCTATATCCTCTCCACCCCTCACTGGGTCTTCACAAACACATGACCCAAAACATGTCAGCACCCACAACGCTCATGTCAACAGAGGGATTCGGAGGAGGGGGGATGGAAAGAAGAGAAATGGGAGAGGGAAAGAGAGATGAGGAGATAGAGAGAGAAGAGAAATAAGGAGAGAGGAGAGGAAAATGGAGAGAGGAGAAAAATGGAGAGAGCGGGGGAGGAAAATGAGAGAGGGAGAAGGCAGAAAGGAGAGAGGAGAAGGAGAAATGAGGAGAGGAGAAATGGAGAGAGGGAGAATGGAAAGGAAGGAGAGGAAAGTGGAGAGGAGGGAGAAACGGAGAGGCAGAGGGAGAAAGGAGAGAGGGAGAGGGAAATGAACAATTGTGGAGAAAAGAAGTAGAGCAGTGGGATGTTTGGTACTAATCAGTGCAAATGGGAGTGTGTGTGTGTTATCCATCAGGAGCATCCTATTCACTATGGGTGCCAAAGAAAATCACTTGCTTAATTTGAGAATTGCGTAGGTATTACAATTTCAAAGTGTCAAACTGGACTGATAATAGGATCCATGACATTTATACAGCAGACTATTCATACATAACAGAGTAAAGAGTACAGCAGCACTATTCACTACCACTAACAGAGTAAAGAGGTACAGCAGCACTATTCACTACCACTAACAGAGTAAAGAGTACAGCAGCCACTATTCACTACCACTAACAGGTAAAGAGGTACAGCAGCACTATTCACTACCACTAACAGAGTAAAGAGGTACAGCAGCACTATTCACTACCACTAACAAGAGTAAAGAGGTACCAGCAAGCACTATTCCTCACTAACGAAGTAAAAGAGGTACAGCAGCACTACTTTCACTACCACTAACAGGAGTAAAGAGGTACAGCAGCACTATTCACTACCACTAACAGAGTAAAAGAGGTACAGCAGCTATCACTACCACTAACAGAGTAAAGAGGTACAGCAGCACTATTCACTACACTAACAGAGTAAAGAGGTACAGCAGCACTATTCACTACCACTAACAGAGTAAAGAGGTACAGCAGCCTATTCACTACACTAAGAGTAAAGAGGTACAGCAGCACTATTCACTACCACTAACAGAGTAAAGAGGTTACAACATCACTATTCACTATCACTAACAGAGTTAAAGAGGTTTACAGCAGCACTATTCACTACCACTAACAGAGTAAAGGTACAACAGTCACTATTCACATTACCACTAACAGAGAAAGAGTACAGCAGCACTATTCATACCACAACAGAGTAAAGAGGTACAACATCACTATTCACTACCACTAACAGAGTAAAGAGGTACAGCACATACAGGCCAATAGGGGATGGAATTATGGTTCTATGGGGCCAAATATATTCGTCTCACACACACAGTTGTGGACCACACACACAATCGCTCCACACACACTGGTAGAACACAAGAGGGGATATTGAGGCCAGTTGTATTGAGCTTATTACGTCTGTATTTACAATCTCAAAAAGCTTTCAAATCATTCGCTGCACATTTCAATCTGACGGGCTGAAAGATATGCTGCTTGTTGAGACTCTTCTCTCTTCCGCCACCACGACGGGGACTGACTTGGGGAGCAGTTGTAACCTCTCTGGTGGCCACTTAGCGACGCTGGGGGAACAAACGCCTTGTTGAGCGTTAAAAGCAACGACATAAGACGTGATAACAAGTAGATACATTACCTGTTTATGACAACCTGAGTGTACATACGTCAGAGACAGACACGGGATCTCGGAGGAGAGAGACAGTAGGGGAGAGAGAGAGAGACAGTGGGGCGAGAGAGAGAGGAGCGCGTGGGAGAGAGAGAGAGGGGAGAGAGAAGAGCGTGGGGGGAGAGAGAGAGAGACACAGTGGGGAGAAAGAGAGAGACACAGTGGGGAAAAGAGAGAGACACAGTGGGGAGAGAGAGAGAGACCAGTGGGGAAAGAGAGGACACAGTGGGGAGAAAGAGAGAGACACGTGGGGAGAAAGAGAGAGACACAGTGGGGAGAAAAAGAGAGAGACACAGTGGGGAGAAAGAGAGAGAGACAGTGGGGAGAAAGAGAGAGAGACAGTGGGGAGAAGAGAGAGAGAGACAGTGGGGAGGAAAGAGAGAGAGACAGTGGAGAAAGAGAGAGAGACAGTGGGGAGAAAGAGAGAGAGAGGGGAGAAGGAGAAGACAGGTGGGGAGAAAGAGAGAGAGAGAAGACAGTGGGGGAAGAAAGAGAGAGAAATGGGAGAGAGAGAGAGACAGTGGTGAGAAGAGAGAGAGACGGGGGAGAAAGAGAGAGAGAGAGAGAGACAGTGGGGAGAAAGAGAGAGGAGAGAAGAGACGAGTGGGGAGAAGAGAAGAGAGAAGGAGAAGAGAGAGAGACAGTGGGGAGAAAGAGAGAGAGAGAGAGACAGTGGGGGAGAAAGAGAGAGAGAGAGAGAGACAGTGGGGAGAAAGAGAGAGAGAGAGAGAGACAGTGGGGAGAAAGAGAGAGAGGAGAGAACTGGGGAGAAGAGAGAGAGAGAGAGTGGGGAGAAAGAGAGAGAGAGAGACAGTGGGGAGAAAGATGAGAGAGAGAGACAGTGGGAGAAAGAGAGAGAGAGAGACAGTGGGGAGAAAAGAGAGGACAGTGGGGGAGAAGAGAGAGGAGAGACAGTGGGGGAGAAGAGAGAGACACGTGGGGAGAGAGAGAGAGAGAGACAGTGGGAGAAAGAGAGAGAGACAGTGGGGAGAAAGAAGAGAGAGAGACAGTGGGGGAGAGAGAGATAGTAAAGAGGGGAGAGATATAGAAGAGAGAGTGAGAAAGAAAGAGTGAGAGAAAGGGAAGAGATGAAGGACAAGAGGAAAATGGGGCGTAGTAAGAAAGCTTTTTAGGGGGATGATGGACAAGTACACAGACACACGGGAGTACACACACACCGTTTCCTTCACTGCAGGACTGATGAGTGTGCCTATCTGCTGGACCACATATAGAACTATACAACTACAGGAGGCATGATGGAAGGGACATTTGCTCACCACTTGACAACCGCACAAATATAAAATAATGGCAGCAGAGCTTTGTGAAGCCTAATGGTCAGAAATGATCCTCCTGAGCAACATGAATAATACTGGCCTATACACGGAATCACATTACACACTAATGGACAAGCTGGCGGGCGGCAACACACGTGTGTAAACACATGTACACACACACCTCATTATCTCCTGCTACAGCTCAATATTCGGTTGTTTTGTCACCTTCTCGCTGGCAAAGACCATGTCTTACCTATCGCCTGCATACCAACAACCAACACCATGAAATGGGCTGGCTGTGTACTGAGTGGMTGTGGGCTGACTAAAGCATCATSCCTGGCACMGAGTGTTTCTAGGGCCACTCAGGGGCCCCCCAGCAGAGGTGATAATGTGGCCCATTGATACCGGTGGGCCTTTCACCGCTCGGGGGATACCCCCGCATAACAGACGCGGCCCAAGCAAGCATGCACCTGCCTGGGCTTGTTTTCTCTTTCTCTGAGGTAACAGACTGCATTCACACCCCTGGAGCTCTGGAGCTGATCTGAGCTGTGGCGGCTGATTGGCGGCCCACGCGAGCCACTTTAGTTTCCCGTCCAAAGTAAAAACGCTCACAATGGAGGGCTAGGGGTGGGGAGGGTCGACTGCTTTAGAGCAGAGCCCAGATGGCTCCCAGTGGAGGGCTTGAAGGAGCCAAAATGGCTCCCGTCGGAACACAAATGTAGCTCCGGTAATCTCCTAAATGCTGGGATTGTAAACCGGTGTTCAAAACAAAAAACACAAAACAAGAGAGTGGGTGGGAACTCATTGTTTAAGACTACAAAGACTACAAAAGACCAATCCTTTTTTGGAGTCCATTGAAGTGGAGGGCTTAGAAGGACTTTTAGCTGATCAACTACTACAGACTTTGCTCACTAGTCGCTAATTCACTTGGCTGTTTCAAAGGGTGGGATTAGATGGTTAAGATGTCACCAAAGGGCCACACTTCTCATACAAAACAGTCCCCCGGGGTTTGAAATTAAACGCCTTTTGATAAGCTCTCACGATCGTTTGAGAAGTCGAATGAGCCGGGACCTCGATTTAACGTCGTCCCCACCTGGGAATCAGGAGACAGAGAGATACTCTCACTTCCTGGTGTCTTCAATCACCAGTGACTGTATCTCTCACACACTTTAAATCTGCTTTTTTACGGCACTGTCCAATTACCAGGCCAGAGTTCTGCGCCGTATAAACGCAGAGCTGCATAAGTCAAAAGAGCTGCCGGTGGTCGTAAAACACAGGAGAGGGAGGATCAGGGGCTGGAGAATGCTTCTCAGGTTGGACTCTGTCACTGCTGTCTGTCTCTCTGTGTGCGTGTCTGTGTGCGCGTGTCTCTCTGTGTGCGTGTCTGTGCGTGTGGTGTGTTGCGTGGTGTCTGTCTGTGTGCGTGCGTGTCTGTCTGTGTGCTGGTGGTGTCTCTGTGTGCGTGCGTGCGTGTTGGTCTGTCTGTGTGCGTGCGTGTCTGTCTGTGTGCGTGCGTGCTGTTCTGTCTGGTGTGCGTGTCGTGCTGTCTGTCTGTGGTGCTGTGCGTGTATGTGGTTCTGTCTGTGTGCGTGCGTGCTGTCTGTCTGTGTGCGTGCGTTGTCTGTCTGTCTGTCTGTGTGTCTGTCTGTGTGCGTGCGTGTTGTCTGTCTGTCTGTCTGTGTCTGTCTGTGGTGCGTGCGTGCGTGTGTCTGTCGTGTCTGTCGTGCTGTGTCTGTCTGTGTGCTGTGTCTGTCTGTCTGCTGTCTGTCTGTGTGCGTGTCTGTCTGGTGTGGCGTGCGTGTCTGTCTGTGTGGTTGCGTGTCTGTCTGTGTGCGTGCGTGTCGTCTGTCTGTGTGCCTGTGCGTGCGTGTCTGTCTGGTGTGCGTGCGTGGGCTGTGCTGTGTGCGTGTCTGTCTGTCTGTGGTGCGTGGTCTGTCTTGTGCGTTGCGTGTCTGTCTGTTTCTGTGTGCGTGCGTGTCGTCTGTGTTGCGTGCGTCTGTCTGCCGTTGCGTGTCTGTCTGCTGCGTTGTCTGTCTGCGTGCGTGTCTGGTCTGCGGTGCGTTGTCTGTCTGTGTGCGGCCTGCTCTGTCTGTGGTGCGTGCTGTCCTGTCTGTGCGCCTGTCTGTGCGCCTGTCTGTGCGCCTGTCTGTGCGCCCGTGTCTGTGCGCCTGTCTGCTGCCGCCTGTCTGTGCGTGCCTGTCTGTGCGCCTGTCTGTGCGCCTGTCTTGTGCGCCTGTCTGTGCGCCTCTGTCGTTGCGCCTGTCTGTGGCGCCTGTCTGTGCGCCTGTCTGTGCGCCTTGTCTGTGCGCTGTCTGTCTGTGTGCGGTCTTCTGTCTGCGTGTGCGCTGTGCGTCTGTCTGCGTGTGCGCGTGCGTCTGTCTGCGTGTGCGCGTGCGTCTGTCTGCGTGTGCGCGTGCCGTCTGTCTGCGTGTGCGCGTGTGCGTCTGTCTGCGTGTGCGCGTGCGTCTGTCTGCGTGTGCGTGCTTGCGTCTTCTGGCGTGTGCGCCTGTCTGCGTGTGCGCGGTGCTTTCTGCGTGTGCGCGTGCGTCTGTGCGTCGTGCGCGTGCGTCTGTCTGCGTGTGCGCGTGCGTCTGTCTGCGCGTGCGCGCGTGCGTATCTGTCTGCGCGCAGCTGTGTTGTGCGTGCCTGTCTGTCTATGTACGCGCGCATGTCTGTCTGTCTGCGCGCGCATGTCTGTCTTTCTGCATGTGTATGTGTCTGTCGTGTTTGTGCATGTGTATGTGTCTGTCTGTCTTTCTGCATGTGTATGTGTCTGTCTGTGTTTGTGCATGTGTATGTGTCTGTCTTTTGGCTGTGTTGTGTCTGTTGTGTGTATGTGTCTGTCTGTGTTTGCGCATGTGTATGGTCTGTCTGTGTTTGCGCATGTGTATGTGTCTGTCTGTGTTTGCGCATGTGTATGCGTCTGTCTGTGTTTGCGCATGTGTATGCGTCTGTCTGTGCTGTGTTGGTCTGTCTGTGTTGCTGTTGCGTCTGTCTGTGTTTGCGCATTGTGCGTTGTCTGTGTCTGTCGTCGTGTTTGCGTGTCTTTGCTGTTTGCGCTGTCTGTCTGTCTTTGCGCGTCTGTCTGTCTGTGTTTGCGCGTCTGTCTGTCTGTGTTTGCGCGTCTGTCTGTCTGTCTGTGTTTGCGCGTCTGTCTGTCTGTCTGTCTGTCTGTCTGTCTGTCTGCTGTCTGTTGTCTGGTGGTCTCTGTCTGTCTGTCTGGGTGGGTCTCTGTCAGGGTCTCTGTCTGTCTGTCTCTCTTTCTGCCTGTGTAGATCTCTGTCTCTCTGTCTGGGTCTATGTCTGTCTGTCTGACTGTCTGTCTGTCTGGGTCTCTTTCGTCCTGTGTGGGTCTCTGTCTGTCTGTGTGTGGTCTCTGTCTGTATGCTGTCTGTCTTTCTTCATGTGTATATCTTTGTCTCTCTGTCTGGTCTCGTCTGTGTCTGTCTGTCTGGGTCTCTGTCTATCTGTGTGGGTCTCTTTCTGTCTGGTGGTCTGCCTGTCTGGGTGTCTGCCTGCTGGGTGTCTGCCTGCCTGTCTGGTGTCTGTGTGGGTGTCTGTGTGGGTCCGTGTCTGTGGTTCAGCCACAGCCTCTAATTTACAAACGTAAGCATGGCTTTCTGAGTGAATAACAAGAGGAAAGCAGCAGGCAGGGAGGTTGGCACTGATTCATCCATTTACATAAAAGCTCTTTATGAGTAATGCAAACCTGTCAACAGGTTGTGTGTCATCACTACATTAAAAGAGATGGAACACTCAGAGAGGGTTTCCTTATCATCATACAAGTCAGCTGAGTTCCATGAGACTTTCAGTTACAAATCAATTGATGTGGGAGACTGTGTGTATTGGGACAATGCAGAATGACTCAGTCAGCCTCAGATGTAAGTATCATGGCTGACGTGTGACAGTGAGTGAGCTGTAATCTGCACTAAGGTGTGTGTGTAGGTCCTTCTATCCTTGTGGTGACCAAAAATCCCCCAAAGTCCCACAAGGATAGTACAACAAGGAAAAAGCTCTCTCGTGGGGACATTTCCCACATCCCCACGAGAGCAAAGGCTATTTTAAGCTAGGGGTTGGGTTACAAATAGGGTTAGGGGTTCGGAGGTAGGTTTAGGGTTTGGGTTACAAATAAGGTTAGGGGTTAGGAGGTAGGTTTAGGGTTTGGGTTAGGGTTATGGAAAATAGGATTCTGAACGGAAATACATTTTAGATCCCCACGAGGATAGAAGAACAAAACAGGTGCTTGTGCCACAGAAAGCAGGAATGACAGAGGTGGGAGGAGAGGGTAAACACCATCATTCATCCTCCATAACCCCTCCGTCCATCCTCTGATATCCCTCTTTCACCATCATTCCCCTCTCCATCTGCTTGATGACAAGAACCTCAGTCTCTCCAACCGACAGCTCTGCTCACCCACTGGCATTAGACATGTATCACATTGAGCCCTGGAGGGGGGGAGGGGTACTGGGGGCAGGGTATCAACATGCTCAGAGCAATCTTAAGCACTTATCAGAGAGCGAGGGATGGAGGAAAAAAGAGGGACGGAGAAAAGAGGTAGAGAGAGAAGGGGACATAGGAGAGATTTCACTGGCTCGTCCACTCAAAACCCTAACTCAAAAACAACGGAAAACTTTGATCAAAATCCATATGTCGATATTTTTGACAAATAAAATAAATCCATTGGGTGTGGTTCATGTGTTGTGATGGAGAAGAAAAGGCATCGAGACGTTGATGGGACAGGAGTGCTGAATCAGTGGGGGTCCCAGTCAACATTGAAAGCACCATTCAGAGGTATCGAACAGCGCCCAAAATTCATCCTCTCGCCTTTCACTGAAATATAGATTAGGACTGGGAATTGCCAGCGACCTCACAAACAAAACATCATTATGATATTTAGGTGCCGATAAGATATGCATTGCAATTATCACGATTCTTTACTGTATGTATTGTGATTTGATACTGTGATTTTATTACGATTTGTTGTTCCAAACATATTGCTCACCATATGTCTGCCTCAGAGGGACAAGAGCCATGAAAATAAAGCGCTGAAAACAAATTGTCTCCCTATTAAAAATGGAGGAAAAGCTATGAAGGAAAAATACTGGAGTTTTGGTGAGCAGGTACAGCCAACTAGCGCACAAATATTGCAAAAGTCAAAACAACATATCGGCAAAAATAAGATTGATATGTAACTGTATCGATTTCCCCCATCACTATTATAGATTCCTTTAGGTGGATATACTGTAAGTTCATATAAATTATAAATTTTCCCACTCTGCGTTCGGACTGGCATTCCGACTGGACACAAATCGATAAACCTCGCAGTCTGGTGCGTTTTATAGTGAGGTGGAAATAAATCAAATAAATGTCCGTGATGATAAGCAGGAAACCAAATAAATAAATGAACAACTATACCTGGAATAAATACATTATGCAGGACAGGTTTCTGTATGACAGCCCGTGTGAATGCCATGGCAGCTCTATTATCTAGCACTGCAAGGAGGGGGTGTGTGTGTGTCTCTGGTACAGTGTTCTGTTAGCGCTGTTGGTACGTTTGTTGACAGCACTGCTGCGAGGGTAACAGTGCGTATCGAGAGGGGACGACATCTTAATGAGTGTGTGTGTGTGTGTGTGTGTGTGTTTGTCAATCACTGCTTACTAAAGAGAATAAATTAAAATGGAAAGATTCATAATATTCAGCAAAAAAGAGAAGACTGGGTCAAATTAGCTGTGGAGGGTTGCATGTCGAGCTATTGGCACACACACACACACACACACACACACACACACACGTTAGTCTTCACATAACCTTATAACCACCAAATTACACCTGGAACACCACCAGTAATGAAGGGAATAAATTGCACATAATAACACTAATAGCAGGGTAGGCTGGGATGATGATGGCTTCACATTACAGACCAAGGGCCTATTTGTCAAGCACCCTTACAGCTCCTCTTCAAATCATTAAGGTTGTTTCTTCTTCCTAATAATCCTTTCAAAACATAACGACCACGGTCATTATGTGGACATTTCCTGGGCTGCATCCCAAATGGAACTCTTCCCTTTATAGTGCACTACTTTTGACCTGGGCCCATAGGGACAAAGCAAACATAAAGAGGTGTAACAGACAWACAGGCCTATGACACCTTGGTGACGTCCATCACCTTGCCCAACCTAAAACGATCCCACATTTTAGACCAGGAAGGGTCAAACTCAGTCCATGGACGGCCTGGTGTCTGCTGGCTTTTGTTATTTCCTTTCAATGAAGACCTAGACAAGCAGGTGAGGGGAGTTCCTTACTAAACAGTGACCTTAATTCATCAGTCAAGTACAATGGAGGAGTTAAAACCCGCCAGCGCTCAGCCCTCCGTGGAATGAGTTTGACGTGTTAGGTTATGGCGGGGCACTTCTGCCGGATCGAAGGCCTCGTGGTTTCAGGGTCAAATCTATAAATATAGATCACCTTAAAAAAGAAATAGGTAGTTGACGTTCATCGATCCCCTAATGGGATTGATCTGCTTTGGATGATAATGCTGTGGTAATGGCCTGTTAATTAAAGTGGCTACATGTGGCCTAATGACAAATACTGAGGACGAACAAAACACGCACACTATGAACACAAATAGGCAAATAGGTCAGGGCTTGGGCCAAATAACTAGGAACTAGGGATGTTAACGGTTAACCATTAATCGGTTAGGCACCGAAAATACATTTGACCGGTCATGCTTATCGGTCTATAGGTTAATTAGCATCATTTCGTGGAATTCAATTGGAGCGTGTGCATTTTAGTTGGGATAGTTAAGCAACAAGGCCAGAGGGGGTGTGGTATATGGCCAATATACCACGGCTCAGGGCTGTTCTTATGCGCAACGCGGAGTGCCTGGATTACAAATCTAAATCTAAATTTATTGGTCACATACACGTGATTAGCAGATGTTATTGTAGGTGTAGCAAAATGCTTGTGCTTCTAGCTCCGACAGTGCAGTAATGTCTAACAAATTACACAACATATAACCAATACACACATCTAAGTAGGAATGAATGAAGACTATATACATATATGGACGAGCGATGTCAGAGCGGAACGGACTAAGATACAGTAGAATAGTCTAGAATACAGTATATACATATGAGATGAGTAATGCCAGATATGTAAAAATAATTAAAGTGACTAGTGTTCCATTCCTGAAAGTGGCCAGTGATTTCTAGGCTATGCCTATAGGCAGCAGCCACTCAGCTGTTTAACAGTCTGATGGCCTTGAGGTAGAAGCTTTTTTTCAGTCTCTCAGTCCCAGCTTTGATGCACCTGTACTTACCTCGCCTTGATACGGTGAACAGGCAGTGGCTCACATCGGGTGCTGTAGGTGTCCTGGAGGGTGGGTAGTTTGCCCCGGTAATGCGTTGGGCAGACCCCACCACCCTCTGGAGAGCCTTCGGTTGTGGGCGGTGCAGTTGCAGTACCTGCGGTGATACAGCTTGACAGGATGCTTTCAATTGTGCATCTGTAAAGGTTAGTGAGGTTTTAGGTGACAAGCCTAATTTCTTTAGCCTCCTGAGTTGAAGAGGCCTGATCCGCCTTCTTCGCCACACTGTTTGTGTGGGTGGTCCATTTCAGTTTGTCAGTGATGTTTACACCAAGGAACTTGAAACTTTCCACCTTCTCCACTCGGTCCTGGATGTAGATAGGGGGGTGAACCCTCTGCTGTTTCCTGAAGTCCACGATCTTCTCCTTTGTTTTGATTACATTAATTGAGAGTTGGTTTCCCAGGCACCACACTCCCAGAGCCATCACCTCCCCCTGTAGGCTGTCTTGTCATCATTGGTCATCAAACTACTATGTTGTTTCGTCTGCAAACTTGATGAATGAGTTGGAGGCATGCTTGGCCACGCAGTCATGGGTAACAGGGAGTACAGGAGGGTGCTGAGCACGCACCCGTGTTGGCCCAAGTGTTGAGGATCAGCGGAGTGGAGGTGATGTTTCCTACTTTCACCACCTGGGGGCGGCCCGTCAGGAAGTCCAGGACCCAGTTGCACAGGGCGGGGTTCAGACCCAGGGCCTCGAGCTTAATGATGAGCTTGAGGGTACTATGGTGCTGAATGCTGAGCATAGTCAATAAACAGCATTCTTACATTTTTTAAAAAATGTTATTTAACCTTTATTTAACTAGGCAAGTCAGTTAAGAACAAATTCTTATTTAAAATGACGGCCTACCCTAGCCAAACCCGGCCAATGCTGGGCCTATTGTGGCGCCACCCGATGGGACTCCTAATCACAGCTGGATGTGATACAGCCTGTTACGGACCAGGGACTGTAGTGACACCTCTTGCACTGAGATGCAGTGCCTTAGACCACTGCGCCACTCGGGAGCCCTAGGTATAAATAAGTATTCCTCTTGTCCAGATGGGATAGGGCAGTGTGCAGAGTGATGGCGTTGCATCGTCGGTGGATCTATTGGCTGTAAAGCAAATTGAAGGTAAAGCAAATTGAAGTGGGTCTAGGGTTGCAGGTATGGTAGAGGTGATATGAACCTTGACTAGTATCTCAAAGCACTTCATGATGACAGAGGTGAGTGCTAGGGGGCTACAGTCATTAAGATAAGTTACCTTCGCCTTGTTGGGTACAGGAACAATGGTGGCCATCTTGAAGCATGTGGGACAGCAGACTGGGATAGTGAGAGATTGAATATGCCCGTAAACACACCAGCCAGCAGGTCTGTGCATGCTCTGAGGACATGGTTAGGGTGCCGTCTGGCCAGGCCCTTGCCAGGGTTAACACGTTTAAATGTTTTAGTCGCGTCGGCCACGGAGAAGGAGAGCCCACAGTCCTTGTTAGCGGCCGCGTCAGTGGCACTGTGTTGTCCTCAAAGCATGCAAAGAATTTGTTTAGCCTGTCCGGAAGCAAGACAGTCTCGGCAACATGGCTGGTTTTCCTTTTGTAGTCTGTGATCGTCTGTAGTCCCTGCCACATGCGTCTTGTGTCTGAGCCGTTGAATTGCGACTCCACTTTTTCTCTATGCTGACGTTTAGCTTGTTTGATTGCCTTGTGGAGTGATTAACTACACTGTTTATATTCTGCCATAATCCCAGTCACCTTGTCATGGTGAAATACATTGGTTCGCGCTTTCAGTTTCTATCCACGGTTTCTGGTTAGGGTAGGTTTTAATAGTCACCGTGGGGACTACATCTCCTATACACTTCCTTATAAACTCAGTCACCGTATCCGTGTATGCGTCTAGATTATTTTCGCAAGCTTCCCGGGATTTCCTGTTTGAGTTTCTGCCTATAGGAAGAGAGGAGCAAGATGGAGTCGTGGTCAGATTTGCTGAAAGGAGGGCGGGGAGGGCCTTGTACGCATTCCGGAAGTTTGAATAGCAATGGTTGAGAGTCTTAGCAGCGCGAGTACTACAGTCGATATGTTGATAGAACTTCGCAGCCTAGTCCTCAAATTTGCTTTGTTAAAACCCCAGCTACAATAAATGCACCCTCAGGATATGTGGTTTCCAGTTTGCATAAAGTTCAGTGAATGTAAGCGTTTTTAAGTGTTTTAATGAGGATCGGTTAGTCGGCAGCAAAAGCTAGAGAAATGTTCATCCCTACCAGGAATGTTTCTATCAAAACTGAATGATGGAGACAGAGAAATGACAAAACAAATCCTCTTCCTATTCTCCTGATCAATGAGACTACAAAGACTGTGGTTACTCCCTGATGAAGGCCATGCTGCCGAAACACAGAGTTAACTTTTTCTTCTATTGAACATGCCATTTTTTAAGTAATTATAAGAGAGTGCCATAGTATAGTAATTTGTTTGTTTTTGAAGACAACAAAGGCCAAAGGAAACCTTCTAGGCCTCTCAGGTAGACAAGGGAGGAGGGCCAGTTATCCAGACCATTTGCTTCTCCCCATAAGCCCTGTCCCTGTGTCTTAAGGGGCCTGGGGCTATTGAGTTGCCCTCCCTGGCCTGGACCGATCTCCTGACATCTGACTCATGACCACTTGGTTACCTCTGGCGGTGAAGCAGCCAGGTGTGTCCAATAACCAGGGGAGCRGTGAGAGGAGACGTTTGCTCGTTTGTTTCGGGTTAGCTGTGTCACTGTCGATATACAGCGCTGTCAAGAGTGGTCACCTGCTGTATGCATGATAGTGTGTGCGGATGTGTGTGTGTGGATGTGTGTGTGCACATTGATGCGTGTGTGAGTACATAAAGTTCCCTGAGTAGAGCTCTGCTGCCCTGTAGCAACAGCAGCATCTTTACGCTCCAACACGGTAAAAGAGCTGAGAACACGGCATATCAACCCGTCACTCAGACCTCTTTAAAGTCCACACAGAGTCGCCACTAGCTAAACAACATCGGGGGAGGGGGGGGGACTTGGGAAGCGTCTCAAATTGCACCCTATTTACTATATAGTACACTACATCTGACCAGGGCCCAAAGGGAATAGAGTGTCATTTAAGACACAGCCTGGGAAAGGACTGGCAGAATAACACAGAAGCACTCTGGGTTTTTAAGAGTCCGGGAGAGGGGTGAGCCCGGGAGCACAGGTGGAAATCACAGAGCGCAGCAATAAGTGCTGAGGGAAGTGTGTAAACTCTGTGAGAGGCTTCTCCATAAACATTTATTGCTTAACCTCTCACCATGTTGACAGGCGCTGGACGTGGGCACACACACAGAGCTGGATGCAGGACACAAGCTCACACACCCCAAATCCAACTCTGTCCTCCCACAGCTTCACTCTCACTTCTCCAGAGCTTTTGCCATGTAGCTTTTCAAACAGCACTTTGTCCTCTGCCTTCAAATGAACTAGGCCTATACCTCCCAGTAGACCAGTCTTTGGCATTCACAGCGCTGTGTGTCTAAGCTAGATAGCTACACTCTAGCCTGCTGTCCCATCAACCTTCAGCACTCTGCTTAGGGTGGTCTGCTCTTGTAATCAGCGCTCATATCATAGAAGRAAGGTCTCGTCACGCACGCACACAGGKAGGCAGCATAGTCTAGATGCACTTGTCTCTGACACAAAGCAGGCATGTGAGGTTTACAAAGGTGCACAGTGTGTGTGTGTTTTGTTATGTCCACTCCTAAGGACCCCTGTGCGATCAATGTGACTCGGAGGCCCATGCATCACTGTCTGTCACAGAGGGCCGATTGCACCCTCTCTCCAAACGATCGGGGTCATTAGCAGGCCAGTGAACATGAATGATCCCCCCCTACCACCGCCCCTTGGCAAATTCACTCACAAAAGACTCTGCCTCACATTAATGAGTTTCCCTCATCAATAGATAATTTATGTTTGCCCAGAATGAGTCTCCTGTCTGCCGATTGAAAAAATACAGAGAGAGAGGGTAGAGAAAGCGAGAAATGGCAGAGGGCTCCCGGGTTGTAATGAAAGGATGTACCGTCTGCTCGAGTCGCTAAACGATTTGTCGTGGCTATGACGGGCGAGCGGGATGAGGAGAAAATAAACAGAAAAGGGAGAAATAAGAAACAGAGAAGGCTGATTGGGAGCGAACATCCAACATCCTCTCCACCTGAGTTAGCAGGGAAAAAAAAAGTATTTACCATTGTTGTGGAGGGGTGGAAGACTTTTTTTTCTAGTGCTTATTATATCCCAGCGTCTGTTTCGTTTTGGGATAAGGAGAGGAGATCAAAGGACGAATCTCTCTCGCTCTCAATTCAAGGGCTTCATTGGCATGGGAAACATATGTAACATTGCCAAAGCAAGTGAAGTAGATCATAAACAAAAGTTAAATAAACAAAAATGAACAGTAAACTTTACACTTACAGAAGTCCCAAAAGAATAAAGAACATTTCAAATGTCATATTATGTCTATATACAGTGTTGTAATAATGTGCAAAATAAATAAACATAAATATGGGTTGCATTTACAATGGTGTTTTTT
>NW_019947593.1:27109-30291 GCF_002910315.2 Salvelinus sp. IW2-2015
GTTATATAGTAATCCCTCCTCAGTGTTACAGACCCAACAACATTATATATAATCCCCTCCTCATGGTTACAGACCCAACAACATTATATAGTATCCCTCCTCATGGTTACAGACCCAACAACATTATATATGTATCCCTTCCTCATGGTTACAGACCAACAACATTATATAGTACCCCTCCTCATGGTTACAGACCCAACAACATTATATAGTATCCCTCCTCATGGTTACAGACCCAACACATTATATAGTATCCCTCCTCATGGTTACAGACCCAACAAATATTATATAGTATCCCCTCATGGTTACAGAGCCCAACAACATTATATAGTATCCCTCCTCATGGTTACAGACCCAACAACATTATATAGTATCCTTCCTCATGGTTACGAACCAACAACATTATATAGTATCCCTCCTCATGGTTACAGACCCACAACATTATATAGTATCCCTCCTCATGGTTACAGACCCAACACATTATATAGTATCCCCTCCTCATGGTTACAGACCCAACAACATTATATAGTATCCCCTCCATGGTTACAGACCCAACAACATTATATAGTATCCTCTCCTCATGGTTACACAGACCCAACAACATTATATAGTATCCCTCCTCATGGTTACAGACCCAACAACATTATTATAGTATCCCTTCCTCATGATCAGACCCAACAACATTATATAGTATCCCTCATGGTTACAGACCCAACAACATTATATAGTATCCCCTCCTCATGGTTACAGACCCAACAACATTATAGTATCTCCCTCTATGGTTACAGACCCAACAACATTATATAGTATCCCCCTCATGGTTACAGACCCACAACATTATATGTATCCCCTCCTCATGGTTCACAGAACCCAACAACATTATATAGTATCCCTCCTCATGGTTACAGACCCAACAACCATTATATAGTATCCTTTCCTCATGGTTACAGACCAACAACATTATATAGATCCCCTCATGGTTACAGACCCACAACATTATATAGTATCCCTCCTCATGGTTACAGACCCAACAACATTATATAGTATCCCTTCCTCTATGTTACAGACCCAACAACATTATATAGTATCCCTTCCTCATGGTTACAGACCAACAACATTATAGTAGTATCCCTCCTCATGGTTACAGACCCAACAATTATATAGTATCCCCTAATGGTTACAGACCCAACAACATTATATAGTATCCTTCCTCATAAGGTTAGCATAATGTTGTTGGGTCTGTAACCATGAGGAAGGGATACTATATAATGTTGTTGGGTCTGTAACCATGAGGAAGGGATACTATATAATGTTGTTGGGTCTGTAACCATGTTTGCCAGTGACAGACTCTTCCCATTCAAATATTAGTTTTCAACAAAAAGTTCATTAATAGACCCATGCAATTCCAGTTGATATTGCAAGGGTTGTTTTGTTTGCGCAATGCACTGTCTGTGAGTCGTATATTGTCAATAAAAGTGGATCCTCGTGATTGTATTTTCCTTCCTTTTTAGACAACAAAGGCCTWATAAAATGTTGTGTAGTGGCTTTGCTGGTATGCATCTAMAAWGTTTTTGAGTTYTCCCATCACCAGTGGCAATTTTAGTATGCAAATATTGGTGGGGCAAATTGAGAGCRAGAGAGGGAGAGAAGGTTAGATTAATGAGTGTACAGTAACTGGGAATGTGAGTGTGTGAGGAGACAACGAGCAGAGAAAGAATGGAGAACGAGAAAGAGAGAGAGTAAAAGAGTGACAGCAAGAGAGAGGTGTGAGAGAAGACTAGATAGCTGGGCGTTGAAAGACGTATGAAGCCTTCAGCCGAAAGCATAGCCTCTCACTGGGTCAATACTGAGTCGATCACACTCCGGGCCCAGGGTGTCCCATCCAACTGACCTAGATGGCTGTGTGTGTGTGTGTGTGTGTGTGTGTGTGTGTGTGTGTGTGTGTGTGTGCAGCAATCAATTATGAAGAGGAGACCCCCTCCCTCTCTGTTAGCCTACCAAGAACCACAATGTTTTGTGGGTGTGATCTATCTGTTTCTCTATGGTTACGCTCGGGGGCACGGGGAGGAGAGGAGGGGTGGGGGGATTGTAGGGAGGGAAGTGGTGGGGGGATTGTAGGGAGGAGAGAGCACACAAACCTATACGTTGGAGGCGGGAGATAACCTTGAGTAACATGAGGGGCAATATCTTGTCGTGACGAAAGTTAAATACAAATCTCAATAAAGAACGATGAGTCGAACGTGTTGGAATGACTGTTTTATATTTGAGTCATTTAGCTAACGCGACCTACAGCAGTGAGTGCATACATGTTCATACTTTTTTCCTACTGGTCGCACATGGGTATCGAAGCCACATGTCACGCCCTGACCTTAGAGATCCTTATTTATTCTCTATGTTTGGTTAGGTCAGGGTGTGACTCGGTGGGAAATCTATGCTTTCTATTTCTTTGTTGTTTTGCCGAGTGTGGTTCCCAATCAGAGGCAGCTGTCTATCGTTGTCTCTGATTGGGGATCATATATAAGTTGTGATTTTCCGTTTGAGCTTTGTGGGGTGTTATTTCTGTTTAGTGTCTGTGCCTGACGGAACTGTTCGCTTTCGTTTTGGATTTGTTATTTTTGTTTGAGTGTTTCTTGTAAATAAATATCATGAACACTTCCACGCTGCGCTTTGGTCCACTCTTCCTTCCACTGACGAGTTACACCACAACCCTGTTACACCACAACCCTGCTCTACCAACTGAGCTACACGGGACCAAAAAACGAGAGCATGGGGCTTGATAAAGGCGATTTAGGCGACTGTCGCAGTGCAGTTTCAGCAGCCATGTAGCTCGATAGAAAGCAGAGTGGCTTTGGATGGGCTCTAACAGCCTGGTTATTAAAATCATAACAGTAATAACTGCAATTAGTCTGTTAACACCAGAACCGCTGGGCCTTTCAGCCTATAGGTACCGCTAGAGAAAGTTGAGAATGTTGCCGGGTGTCCTCAAAGCTTGATGAATAGTGCATTTGCAATTGTAACGATGAATTGCATGAAACATTTTTGGAATTACACTACATGACCAAAAGTGGCATATCTCATTCCAAAATCCGGGTATTAATATGGAATTGGTCCCCCCTTTGCTGCTATAACAGCTTCTACTCTTCTGGGAAGGCTTTCCACTAGATGTTGGAACATTGCTGCGG
>NW_019947593.1:35529-44301 GCF_002910315.2 Salvelinus sp. IW2-2015
TTTGCCGAGTGTGGTTCCCAATCAGAGGCAGCTGTCTATCGTTGTCTCTGATTGGGGATCATATATAAGTTGTGATTTTCCGTTTGAGCTTTGTGGGGTGTTATTTTCTGTTTAGTGTCTGTGCCTGACGGAACTGTTCGCTTTCGTTTTTGGATTTGTTATTTTTGTTTGAGTGTTTTGTAAATAAATATCATGAACACTTCCACGCTGCGCTTTGGTTCACTCTTCCTTCCACTGACGAGTTACACCACAACCCTGTTACACCACAACCCTGCTCTACCAACTGAGTACCACGGGACCAAAAAACGAGAGCATGGGGCTTGATAAAGGCGATTTAGGCGACTGTCGCAGTGCAGTTTAGCAGCCATGTAGCTCGATAGAAAGCAGAGTGGCTTTGGATGGGCTCTAACAGCCTGGTTATTAAAATCAATAACAGTAATAACTGCAATTAGTCTGTTAACACCAGAACCGCTGGCCTTTCAGCCTATAGGTACCGCTAGAGAAAGTTGAGAATGTTGCCGGGTGTCCTCAAAGCTTGATGAATAGTGCATTTGCAATTGTAAACGATGAATTGCATGAAACATTTTTGGAATTACACTACATGACCAAAAGTGGTCGAATATCTCATTCAAAATCACGGGTATTAATATGGAATTGGTCCCCCCTTTGCTGCTATAACAGCCTCTACTCTTCTGGGAAGGCTTCCCACTAGATGTTGGAACATTGCTGCGCAGACTTGCTTCCATTCAGCCTCAAGAGCATTAGTAAGGTCGGGCGCTGATGTTGGGCGATTCGGCTTTCAAATTCATCCCAAAGGTTTTCGATGGGGTTGAAGTCAGGGCTCTGTGCAGGCCAGTCAAGTTCTTCCATACCGATCTTGACAAACCATTTCTGTATGGACCACGCTTTGTGCACGGGGTCTTTGTCATGCTGAAACAGGGAAGGGCCTTCCCCAAACTGTTGCTACAAAGTTGGAAACACAGAATCGTCTAGAATGTTATTGTATGCTGTAAGGTTAAGAATTCCCTTCACTGGAAACTAAGGGTACTGGCCCAAACCATGAATAACGCCCAAGACCATAATTCCTCCTGGCATCCGCCAAATCCAGATTCATCTGTTGGACTGCCAGATGGTGAGCGTTATTCATCACTCCAGAAAACGCGTTTCCACTGCTCCAATTGGTGGCGAGCCTTACACCACTCCAGCCGGTGCTTGGCATTGCGGATGGTGATCTTAGGCTTGTGTATATCCATATAAAAATATAACAATAGTTTTTCGTTTAGATAGAAGCAAGGAAATGTTTTCGATCAAAATGGTGAAGTGAAATGTGTTGTATTACAGAGTCAGCCATAGTAGTACGGTGCCTCGAACAAATTAGGGGTAAGTGCCTTGCTCAAGGGCACATTGACAGATTCTTCAAGGCCYTACTGAAAAACGTATAGCCTATTTTAATTTCCCTTACATTAAAAACATTACAGTGTAATACATGTGTAATACATGTGGTCAACTGAAGTTACTTGTAGATCTGGTTAGTAAGAGAGTTATAGTAAGTAATCCAGTCCAGTTACAGCTTCTTTTGACAAAGTAGAACAGAACCATCCAAGTTAAAAGGTGAACCTGACACTGGGTCCATGCATATCAAGCTGGCTAATATCACATATGGGGGCCACAAGCATTCCCAGTAGAGCTGCAGGAAGTGGGAGCTGTGTGGGTAAACATGTTAAAATGTAAATATCACAACGTTATAGAATGGAGAAAGAAATGACACTATGGATCTGAAACAACACATAAGTCATAGTGATTGTATAGGAACAACTATACAGGTACGTGCGCACACACACACACACACACACACACACACACACACACACACACACACACACACACAATGTTTTTCTCTTTAGTTCAGTGTGAGGTAGTCCATGCTATCCAAAACAATGCCTTGAAGGGTAGCATGTGTGGGAGCGGTTAAGTCACATTGAACACACTTAGGGTCGGGAAAACGATTGGAGAGGGATTTAAGCCACGACTCCCCAATGTGATACACAAACACACCTAGTACCAACCTGGTACCATAAAACTGCACAGCCATTCCCTGGCTGTCTCTGGGCCGAGGCTATCTGCCAACTGGAGAATGATTCAATCAAACAATGTTTGTTTTTTTTCCTCTTTCAATAGCTCTCCCGAAAGGAAGATGGCGGACATCTTGTCTATGTCTTCTTTTCAGTTCACGACCAAAACTGCTGACTCGCTAATAACATAGTCGGTCACTTCCTGTGGGATATTCCACTGTTGCTTAAAGGTGTAGTTGGTAAATTGTAGCCTAAATTTATTGAAATCCCCCATTGGAAACTTGAAGTACTACAAAACTCATTCAGCCAAGAAGCTGAAATAAACTAAATCGTTTCATGTGCCACTACTCACCCCCCCTGTTTATAAAAATAAGTGCAGTCATTTGGTCAAAAATTTTGTTACAGGTTGCACCTTTAAAGTAACTATCCAGTATTTCCAGATGTCTATGAAATATGACCTATAATTCATTAAATTATCAGTGAAATAGTTCTCTTTCCAAGTTTTTTTAGAAGTATGTAAAAAAGCAGCTTTTCTGTATTGGAATAGTGTGGGCGTACACTGTCATTAAAATATTAATGCGAGTGATGACAAACTGTTTGAGATACAAGTCTGAGGTGGTGTTTTTGAAGTGTTTTTTTTCTCCAATGTATGATTTTGCCACAAATACGAGTATAGGATGAGTCAACATTATTTGGGATGTTAACATAACTTTTAAAAGTGAGTTTCACTGACAGTTACTTAAAGGGGTGAAAAAGTTCTAGCAGACTTTTGTAAAGATAGTGGTTGTCCCTTTTAGGGTTAGAAAATGCACTTCACAGCCACATGGATGGTGAACTGGAAGGAAGTTCATAAGGATCATTAAAGAAGCCTTTGGGAGGGAGCTGGACATTGGATCGACCCCAGAAAGAGTCCAGAGGAGAAGAGAGAAACAGTGTGTTGATAGCACTGGACTTAAAATGGGATTCATGCTAAGGCCAAGGACTATTCTCACTCTGAACTTGATTGGATTCTCAGCACCATTAAAAAAAAGTTGGCGAGAAGAATGGAGAATCATTGATATTGCTGAGAGATTCGTTGCAAAAGTAAAACCACAAAGCCAGATAACCAAAAGGGTCAAGACGAAAGACAGTCAATCTTTCCTAAACCAACACGAACACCTAATATAATATGATTCATTCCAGGCTTTTCCGCGGCCAGGACTTTGCTGGGATACATTTCCCCAATGGACGGGTTTCCTTTCTAATCAGAATATGAACGTAAACGAGTCGCCGACCCTCCAAAACCACCTCAAAGGGTGTCAAAACAACCCCCCCCCCCACCCAAAAAAGGAGGAAGGTGAGGGGGGGAAAAACAGCTAGCACCTGAAGGATGACATATCTGGCATGGCAGTGCTGTTTGACTGAACTCTGGAGAAACAGTGGTGCTGCGGCGAGAGGTGAAGGCAATCATGGTGAGCCCTTCATTTGTCTGGACCCCCTTCTCCCTGTGACACCGCTAGAATGTCGTACACCAACGACAATCAAAAAGCCCTTTCTGTCCTCCCCGGCCTGACAGACGGCGAGAGCGAGGGTGAAGAAGAAAATAAGAAARGAGGGGGAGAGTGTAGGAGGGGGRAAAAAGYATTTTTCAGCGTGCCCTTTTGTCCGTTTCAAACGGTTGTCAGAGAAACAGGAGTAGAGCGCTGCCTGTTGCGAGGGCTGGTTGGAGAAGGAGCGTGTCACTGGAGATGGGGGTGGGGCCAGAGTGTGGGAAAGTGCCAGAGACTAGTGAGGGGAGAGCTTCTCTATCCTATTTCTCTGCCCTAAACAATGCTGCAAATACAATACATATCAACACACCGCAAGGGTCAAAATAACTAACTAGATAACCCCATTTATATAACAATGGTTGTGCAGGGACTCAAAATAGTGTGAAAAGATGAATAAAAACCATGGATAAATCCCAAATGGGTGCACCATGAATGCACCAATTACATCTCCATTGCTGTAATTAAGGCACATAATTCCTACCTCCTCCCTTGTACAACACAACATACTCCATCCCTACTCTACAACCCAGCTAGGCTACAAACATGAGACATGGGAAGTGAACTTTTCACCCCACCAGTCAACAGCCAAATCAGACTGGTCCCCCTTGATCCAATCAGAGCCTTCTGATTTGGAGGAGTGTAGTAAACAAGCCAGACACCCAGACCCATAAAGAAAACAATAGACTTGGAGCCAGTCGGCCTTGGAGACAACAGCCAATCAACAAATGAGATGAGGCCCCTCTGATCCAATCACACACACACACACACAAATCCATGTCGCGAGGTAAACTAAGCTCACCAGACTCACACAGTCCCAGCCTACAGTCTGGAGTCAGACAGTCGTGTGGGCCTTCCCGCAGTAATGGTAGGGAGGTGAGAATTCTACTTCCACTGCTGTTTTTAAAGGGGCCTGGACGTTAGAGACACGAAGCTCACGACAACAGCAGCACTGTGCTACTGTAATCTAATCACCAGCGGAGAGTATGGCGTTTCCCAAATGGGATTACAGCCTTCCCTGTCTCCATGCCCGCGAACCAGCCAGGAACACCTCKCCGCGCGTGTACCCAAGAACGGTTATCCGAAGTGGGGGAGGGATGGAATGCGAGGGGGGTGGGAGCGGTGCTTGCAGCCTCTCTGGGCGCCTGGCTATGAGTGATTAGTTCTAGTCAGGGAGCTTTAGAGGAGAGTGTGTGTGGAACAGAGAAGGAGCTTTCTATCAGCTCAAACATGGCCGCCTAGCGTGTTGCTTTAGCCTTGAGCTGACATTGCMGAGGTAGAGACTAAAAGGTCTGAAGCAGCAAGAGCTAGCGGCTAGCTTATTGCTGAAGTGTTTCTCCTTTGGAAGAACATGCAAGACACTAATGCTATCGCCGTACGGCGTAGCATGTAGCGTGCTAAAATTGTTCTTGGCATCCCGCATTGGACACATAGCTAGCAACACCGTGCTAAAATCGCTAAAGATAGCAAAACTGCTGTAGCACGCCGTTATCCAAAACAAAACTCTTTTAGCTGCCAACACAATCCTTCTTTCCACTTTCCTCCACTTCCTCCCAGTATTACTGTCCCTTATCTGCCTCCATCACCCTGGGTTGGTTAACATTTCTGCTGAGGTAAGCCATAAAAGAAAAGTATTTTCAATGTGACACCATCCTTCTGCTCCTCGTCTTTGTTGCTAGCAGTGCTCCTCTGCTCTCTGTGGTCGGGGGGGGGAAGAAGTGATTGACTGGAGGGTAAAAAACAAGGCCTCGGAACAGGCACCATAATGAGGAGACAAGGGAGAGAGAGAGAGGAGGAGGAGGAGTAGTGAGGGATGACGGGAGGAGAGCGATGAAGGAGAAAGAGTTTTCTTTTGTGTCTCCTCTTCCCCTCCTTCCTCCCCCAGAAGACTACAGGATAAACAGATGCTGCTAATCAGGCTGCCTGGGTAAAGACATGCTCTGACTGGAGAATCAGGAGGGAGGGAAGGAAAGAGGGGAAGGGGAGAGTGAGAAGAGAGAGGCAATGTTAACATATGTTTCCCATGCCAAAAAAGCCCCTTGAATTGAATTGAGAGGAAGAGACCGAGTTGAGACATGGAGAGAGAGAACGACAGCAAGAGAGCAACACACACACACCTGCTCCTCCACTCCAAGAAAGGAGCTAGCGAACATTCCCTCCTCGTCCTCGCCAGTCAAAAGGTTGCACGTTCATCAAATCAGTGGCGTCACTGTGGGCCTGCTTAACCTGCCTGCCGCTTCTGGATTACATGTAATGCAGTAGAATAAACAGAGAGTGTAGTASAGTATTAACAGTCACAGTGATGGCTGAGGCGGAAGAGCAAAAGCGACAAGCCAGGGGGGCCAAGGGGTGTGGTAAGTCAAAGTGAGGTTTATTGGCGAGCCGTGTCACCTCTCGCTGACTAAGTGCGGTTGCGTAACACTGTTAGGATAACGGTACCAAGTGTTACGCAAAGGCAGGTCTTGGACGCCCCATGGGGGCTGCAGTTGCACACAGAGAGACCCAAACACACGAGAAAGCAAAGAGCCCCTTAAAAGGCCCAGTGCAGTTAAAATTGAGAATTACCTGTGTTTTGTATCAACAGCTGATGAAAGTAACACTGTAAAAGTGTGAAAYAATTTGATCAGTGTTATTTCCTGATAGTTGTTGGTTGAAAATACAATTTACACAGCAGGTTTGCATGGGTAGGAGTTTTGGCTTTCCATGGTGACATTACCATGCGGTAAATTGGATAATAGACTAATAACGCAGAGTTGCAAACCTAGTTTTCCCCTCCCCACTCAGGCCACTCCATGAAAATCATAGCAAAATTCTTGCTTGAGAAATAATGTTTTCCTAAAAAGCCATTTTTTGCCTATTTTAATGGAAATATATTACAGCAAGGTACTTAATTATTAGACAAATTATTTGATATTGCTTTAAAAAATGTATGCATTGGGCCTTTAAACCGTGCTGCCACTTCCCGGCCGCTAAAGTGCTTTAAACACACCTGGTGTTGTTAATGTACGACCGTTTCAATTAGGAGGCAGAGTGCTCAAGCCAAACGAGCCAGCAGGACCAGGGACAAGGKGGGTTTAAAACAGCACGTTGCCAGGTTGGCTCGCAGTAATGTCCACATTCAGCAACTGACATTAAGGAGGCCAACGCCACGATGCAGTCAAACACATTTAACTTATACCACTCTCAGCAGACAAAGTAGGGCCCTGTAGCTAGGTATAATGAGGGTTGGATAAAAAAACAATAAAACCTGAGGAGAGCCGCATGCAGGCAAAAATGTTGGTTGGAGGATTGTAATTCAGTTCATGCTTGAAAACTCTAGCGTCTAGCCTAGTTGTTTTATAGATGACCAGATATGGCGCCGACATAGATGGTCACCTCACTTCGTGTTCTTAGGAAACTATGCAGTATTTCGTTTTTTTTATGTATTATTTCTTACACTGTTACCTCAGGAAATCATATAAATGCTCAATATATCCGAATAAATATCGGATATATCGAGCAACGTCAACTTACCAACATTAGACCAGGAATACGACTTTCCCGACGCGAATCCTCTGTTTGGACCACCACCCAGGACAATGGATCGGATCCCAGAAGGCGACCCAAAACAACAGTGCCGCAGAAGGGGCAGCAGAACGGTCTTCTGGTCAGGCTCCGTAGACGGGCACATCGCTCACAAGTATACTACTACTCGCCAATGTCCAGTCTCTTGACAATAAGGTAGATGAAATTCGAGCAAGAGAGAGAGACATCAGAGATTGGAACATTCTCTGTTTAACGGAAACATGGCTCACGCGGATACGTTATGAATCGGTACAGCCACCCGGTTTCTTCACGCATCGCGCCGACAGAGACAAACATCTCTCTGGTAAGAAGAAGGCGGGGGTGTATGCCTTATGATTAACGAGTCGTGGTGGATCATAACAACATACAGGAACTCAAGTCCTTTTGTTCACCTGACCAAGAATTTCTTACAATCAAATGCCGACCGCATTATCTACCAGAGAATTCCTTCGATATAATCACAGCTGTGTATATCCCCCCAAGCAGACACATCGACGGCCCTGAAAGAACTTCATTGGACCCTATGTAAACTGGAAACCACATATCCTGAGGGTGCATTTATTGTAGCTGGGGATTTTAACAAGTCTAATCTGTAACAAGGCTGCCTAAATTTTATCAGCATATCAAATGCGTGACCTGGGCTGGCAAAATTCTGGATCATTGCTACTTTAACTTCCGCGACGCATACAAGCCCTCCTTCGCCCTCCTTTCGGCAAATTTGACCATGACTCCATTTTGTTGCTACACACTATAGACAAACACTAAAACAGGAAACGCTCCTGCTCAGGTCTGTTCAACGCTGATCTGACCAATCGGATTCCACGCTTAAAGATTGCTTTCGATCACGTGGACTGGGATATGTTCCGGATAGCATCAGACAACAACATTGATGTATACACTGACTCGCTGAGCGAGTTTATTAGCAAGTGCATCGGTGATGTTGTACCCACGGTGACTATTAAAACCTTCCCCAACCAGAAACCGTGGATTGATGGCAGCATTCGCGCAAAACTGAAAGCACAAACCACTGCTTTTAATCATGGCAAGGCATCCAGAAACATGACCGAATACAAACAGTGTAGTTATTCCCTCCACAAAGGCAATCAAACAAGCTAAGCGTCAGTATAGAGACAAAGTAGAGTCGCAATTCAACAGCTCAGACACGAGACATATGTTGCAGGGTCTAGAGTCAATCACGAATTACAAAAAGAAAACCAGCCCCGTCGCGGACACCGACGTCTTGCTCCCAGACAAACTAAACAACTTCTTTGCTCGCTTTGAGGACAAAACAGTGTCACTGGCACAGCCCGCTACCAAAACACGCGGGTTCTCCTTCACCGCAGCCAACGTGAGTAAAACATTTAAACGTGTCAAACCTCGCAAGGCTGCCGGCCCATGCGGCATCCCTAGCCACGTCCTCAGAGCATGTGTTTACAGGCATATTAAACCAATCCATATCCCAGTCTGCTGTTCCCACATGCTTCAAGAGGGCCACCATTGTTCCTGTTCCCAAGAAAGCTAAGGTAACTGACCTAAACGACTATCGCCCCGTAGCACTCACTTCCGTCATCATGAAATGCTTTGAGAGACTAGTCAAGGATCATATCACC
>NW_019947593.1:46436-51917 GCF_002910315.2 Salvelinus sp. IW2-2015
CTCAAATGCGTCGCTCCCCTAGTCTATGGCTTAGTCTAGCAACTGGAGTCAGCAAAGCAGTCTCCATCCAGACAAGGCAATGCGCCGTGAATACATATTAAATAACCCAGGGTTCTCCATTCACCCACGTTGGATTAACAAGGGAAGAGTCAAAAGAATGAACTCATAAAAAGTCCGGCATTAAGGCAGCATCAACTCAAAAAGAAAATCAATTTTTATTGCAAATCCAGACAAGCTCTCATCTGCTTTGGCATTTACACAGAGACACACAATCCATAATGCAGAATGCTAAAAGGCTATGGTTCTGATTATAATAAAGTGTTGGTTTGGTTCTGACAGGTTAAGTGCTGTGGTTGAGGAGTCCCGTTGGGCTCCTGGCTGTCTGTCTCAGGCCCCCAGTACTATCATTACTATCATTAGTGTTCCTGCCATCTCTCTGGGATTCAGATTGTCTTGTGAGGCACCACAGAGGGAGAAGGGGTGTGTGTGTGTTGTGTGTGTGTGTGGTGTGTGTGTGTGTGTGTGTGTGTGTGTGTGTGTGTGTGTGGAACTAAACCTCCAGATTCGACAGGGAGCACAGCAAGAGGGTCTCAATCATCGTAAAGGTCATGTGGCGGTGTGTGTATAATTTGTGTGTGTGCATTGCTTTCATGCGAGCACATGCACAGATGTGTGTACTGAGGACAGGAGAGGTGCAGTAGAGATCCTAGCTGTCTCAATGAGAGTCGTACGGGCAGTCAAGCCAGAAACAGAAACAATAAGCATCATCTCTGATCTCTATACAGAACAGACTCTTGAAAGGGAGTCAAATACTGAAGTGAAAAAGAGTGGAGACAGGCAAAGTGCAGGTCAATAATGGGACACACCAGCGTAGCCTAGAGGGACTATTCTGCAAATGGTAGTCTTTCAGGGAACATTGTAGGCACGGAGAGAGGGTGGGGTGTGTGTGTTGTATTAAAGCATCCATAGAGGAAGTATTATTTACCTACAGCCATCAAGCTCCAAGCAACTGGGCACTGGTTTCCATGGTGATACATTAACACACACAACTGACATAATGAGTTAGTCTAGTTTCAAAGAGTGATACAGACCTACACACACCCAAATGTACTGTAGCGTTGCTTATTCTGTCCTCAGAAGGACGACTTGTGAGAAAAATGTAATTTCACAAAATGTCAAGGCGACCTAATACTCTGTCTAACCTAAGCCACTCTAATATCTTATCCAACACGTCAGTGTCTTTTATCATGACATTAACTTGATCCACTAATGTCTGTGTCAGACAAAGCAATAAAACAGGAGATGACGTTTGGCTTTAAATATTATAGCAAACATACAGTGGGTATCATACGTATTTTCAACTTCTCTTGGATTTCTTCACATTTTATTGTGTTAAAAAGATAAGATGAGATTAAAATGGATTTCATTAATGATCTACACAAAATACTATGTAATGTCAAAGTGGAAGAATAAGTCAATACATATTAGAAAGACCTTTGGCAGCGATTACAGATGTAAGTCTTCTTGGGTAAGTCTCTGAAGCCTTGTTTCTCACTGCAGGCCTTAATGCTCAAATCAGCTGTTGTTTTTCACATCCGTTTTGGAATTACAAGTGACCAAATGGGATTTGATGTGTTCATACAGCAGTCATTTGCTGACATGGCTATTCAAGTTGTCATAGTAACGATGGGTTTGTGCAGAGTGGTGTAGTCTGCTGTTGGTGGTGCTCCTATCAGTCAGAAGTTATGTAGCAAGCTACGGTGACAATGCCTGCCATGGACGTTTCCCAGTTGATTTGAATGTTCAAAATCAGTGTAAGATAAGGATGAGATGATCCTTTGAAAACAAGTATTTTTTGGCTACGGACAGCAGTCAACAAGCTAGCTAGGTAGCTGTTTGGCTTTCTAGCACAATCACTTACTTGTTTGTAAACAATTAACAAGCTGGTTATCTTACACATGTTCTTGTCAAACAGAAGTTAGCAAGCAACAAGATATGCCAAATAACAGTATAAAACCCATTTCAGATTTTAAAAAATATATACACAATCAGATTTGACCATTCAGACACAGGCCAGGAATCAGATTTGTATTTGACTTTAAACCAGTTATGGAAGTCGATTGAAATGTGGCTTGAAATATCGGAATATATATTGAAATATCTTTTTGCCTGTTAAGACTAGGGCTCTGGCGGTCATTACATTGTGTCAGCCGTTGATTGTCAAGCATATAACTGCCAGTAATTTACCGTTAATAAACAAACACATTTAGCGTCTCCTGAATTCCACACATAGCCTACACGCCACTGATGCAAACCTTCGTAACATATACATTTGAATCAAAAAAAATCTATGAAATATAGCCACCAGCACCACAATAAATCCATTCTTTATTTTAAAACAAGTCTAAAGAAACATATGAAGAAAATGTAGTCTATTTCAGAAGAACAGAATAGCATACTCAGAGTTGTCCTTATGTTAGGCCCTGATCTGGCTATGCCATATGGCTGTGGGCTACATTAGGGAGTACGATTATCATGCACCTGTCTCCAAACAGGGGCAGGGGGAAAAAATACTTGTCATCTATGTACTTAAATTGTGAATGGAGGACACCTTTCCCATGCCAGCCAGGTAGGCTATACTCCTGCTGTAAAAAGAAGCACTATGCTTAATATTAGGAAAGTTGAAAAATAAATATAGTAGGCCTAGCCTATAGAAAACTTATGAGATCCTCCCCTTTTTAATAGAGGCCATCACTCTGTTTTCTCATGCAATTGCATAGCCTATAGACATGTTGCGCAACATGAGCTCATGGGCTCTCGTGAAGTGTTTGATTAGACTTATAAATACATTTGCATTGATGTCAGAGTGATTAGAGGGACAATAGAGTGCTGAGTACCAGGCTGTTAGCACATTTGGTATGCTASTAATGACCATCAGCAGCATCAGATAGCAAGTTTGGTAGGCTACTAATGACCATCAGCAGCATCAGAGCTGGGAGAAGCCTAATTACCGTGACTAAATGTTCACGTGGAATTTGACTGCCGCCATGACTTGTGAGCGCCAGTGTGGCRGTAATGCGGTCACCGTAACAGCCCTAGTTCAGACTTTGCTCACCTGGATTGTGCAACATTTGGCCATTATTCTTTTAAAAGTTATTTAAACTCTGTCAAGGGGATCATGGCTAGACAGCAATTTTCAAGTCTTGCCAAAGATTCAAGCAGATTTCAGTCAAAACTGTAACTTCGCCAATCAGGAACATTGACTGTCTTYTTGGTAAGCAACTCCAGTGTAGATTTGGCTTGGTGTTGTAGGTTATTGTCCTGCTGAAAGGTGAATACCTCTCCAAGTGTCTAGTGAAAAGCAGACAATCGGGTTTTCCTCTAGGATTTTGCCTGTGCTTAGATCCATCCTGTTTCTATTTATCCTGAAAATTTACCCCAAACATAGGGCTTTGCATTTAGGACCAAAAGTGTATTCCTTTGCTGTGTTCWTTTTTGCAATATTACTTTAGTGCATGTTTTGGAATATTTTTTATTTTGTATACTTTTTTTTCCATTTTCAATTTGTCATTATTGTGGAATCACTACAATGTTGATCCATTCTCAGTTTTTCCCCCAACACCGCCATTGAACTCTGTATCCATTTTAAAATCACCAAAGGTGACATCCCTGAGCAGTTTCCTTCATGTCCTGCAGATCAGTTCAGAAGGACAACTCAACTGCAACTTTGATGTGTGTGAGTGGTTTGATACATCATCCACAGCATAATTATTAACTTGACTATGCTTAAAGAGATATTCAATGTCTGGTTTGTTATTTGTTACCCATCTACCAAATCACTGCCCTTCTTTTACGAGGCTTTCGAAAAGCTCCTTGGTCTGTGCTAGAAATTCAATAATTGACCGAGGGACCTTACAGATGTTGTATTTTTTTATTTGACATTTAACTAGGCAAGTCAGTAAAGAACAAATTCTTATTTACAATGACGGCCTACACCGGCCAAACTCGGACGATGCTGGGCCAATTGTGCCGCCTATGGGACATCCAATCACGGCCTGGATTCGAACCAGGATGGCTGTAGTGACGCCTCAAGCACTGATATGCAGTGCCTTAGACCGCTGCGCCACTCGGGACTGAGAAGAAAATAAGGTCAACCCCTCAATGTAGCTTAAGCCACATTGTACATAGCCACATTTCATTTCTGAACTAATTAAGGCTTGCCTAAACAAAAGTGGTAAATACTTATTCAAATCAAATGTTATTTGTCACGTGCCGAATACAACAGGTTTAGAATCTTAGTGAAAGGTTTACTTACAAGCCCTTAACCGACAGTGCAGTGAAGAAAATACTCAAAAGTAAGAGATAAGAAAAACAAATAATTAAAAAGCAGTATAAATAACAATAGTGGGGCTATATACAGGGGTACCTGTACAGAGTCAATGTGTCAATGTGTGGGGGCTCCGGTGTCGAGGTAATTGTGGGTAGGGTTATTAAAGTGGCTATGCATAGATAATAACAGAGAGTAGCAGCTGGGGGGGGGGGGGGGGTAGCCATTTGATTAGCTGTTCCGTCTTGTGGCTTGTGGGTAGAAGTTGTTTAGAAGCCTCTTGGACCTAGACTTGGGCGCCGTGCGGGAGCAAGAGAGAACAGTCTATGACTAGGGTGGCTAGAGTCTGACATTTTTTAGGGCCTTCCTCTGACACCGCCTGGTATAGAGGTCCCGGATGGCAGGAAGCTTGGCCCCGGTGATGTACTGAGCCGTACACACTACCCTCTGTAGTGCCTTGCGGTCGGAGGCCGAGCAGTTGCCATACCAGGAAGTGATGCAACCAGTCAGGATGCTCTCGATGGTCCGGGTTAGAGTCCCGCTCCTTGAAAGCGGCAGTCTACCCTTTAGCTCAGTGCGAATGTTGTCTGCAATCCATGGCTTCTGGTTGGGGTATGTACGTGCATTCACTGTTGGGACGACGTCCTCGATGCACTTATTGATAAAGCCAGTGACTGATGTGGTGTACTCCTCAATGCCATCGGAAGAATCCCAGAACATATTCCAGTCTGTGCTAACAAAACAGTCCTGCAGTTTAGCATCCGCTTCATCTGACCACTTTTTTTATAGACCGAGTCACTGGTGCTTCTTGCTTTCATTTTTGCTTGTAAGCAGGAATCAGGAGGATAGAGTTATGGTCAGATTTGCCAAATGGTGGGCGAGGGAGAGCTTTGTACGCTTCTCTGTGTGTGGAGTAAAGGGGGTCTCAAATTGTTTTCCCTCTGCTTCCACATTTAACATGCTGATAGAAATTTGGTAAACTCATTGAAGTTTCCCTGCATAGTGCCAACCTTGCTCTGTGGTGGTATGTAGACAGCAACGAAAAAATACAGATGAAAACTCTCTAGGTAGATATGGTCTACAGCTTATCATGAGATACTCTACCTCATGTGAGCAAAACTTCCAACTTTGAGACTTCCTTAGATATCATGCAA
>NW_019947594.1:0-2232 GCF_002910315.2 Salvelinus sp. IW2-2015
ACCTTAAGCAATAGTCTTTTACGATATTATCAATCACACTTCGATTTGATAGATATTTAGAGTAATTATGTAGATATTGAGAATGGATATGAAGGAGTAGATATCTCAAATCCTAAAAAAAATGGAGCAAACATTAAATAAAGAAGTAATTACAACTTATTTACATTGTGGATAATGAGTGTGCGTGTTCATGTTTTATTTTTCCTTGTCAGCCACCCATCTCTGCTTTGTCAGTCTTGATAGGCCCAGTGTGTGCACTTCTGGGTGAGGCTGTCAGGCAGTGGTGGAGTGCATGCCAGATCTGAAAGAGAGATGCACAAAGTGACAGTAAGTATACAACTCAACAACATGTCTGTGTGTACATCTGTTGGTGGGAATCCTCAAAAGTTTCTCCCTCCACAGCCAGTGTAGAAGGAACTGGTGCAGCCGGTTAATTAAATACCACAGCAGAGGACAGCTGTGACTGCAGCTGAACTGCTGGGGGTGGCATATCTAAAAGAGAGAGGGACAATTTTCTTAACTGACAATAATCATACACTCATTCAGTCTTTTTAGTTGTAAGGTGTTAACCGGCGATAGCCTACACCCGCATAGCTAATGTTTTGGCGGTGTCTGAGGTGTAACTGTGTTGGATCTGTCAAAATCGGTAAGCAGCAGCTCTTGATCATTGTCACAAAACTACAGCCATCCTACTCGCGTTATAAGTTCAGAACGAGAAAGTGTAGGTTATATATAAATAATCACGCTCAAATTCAAAATCATTCAACTAAATAATGAGGATTTCTATCAGCCTAATCGAGGTGTAGATATCAAATTCCAGTGTTCTAACTTGTAAGCAGGGCTGCATGAGATTTCTGTTAATGCGACTACGTGCAGCCAATGGCAATGTCCGCTTTAGGTATAATGCCAGGAGTCACTTGTGAATTTGACAGCTCTAACACAGTTCCACCTCAGACACCGCCAAGACAACCACTATGTGGATGCCGGCTAAAGCGGACGTGATTGAATAGAGTCCCAAGTGAGGGAGAGTGTGCATGTGTGTATACGTGCATGTGATAATTACCTGTATCACCTATCGTGGTTGGCGTTGCCGATGCAAACYACTGCATCTGTGAAGACTGTGGTTGAGCTAATAAGGGTGTGAGATCTAAAAGAGAGAGGAACAATTTTCTTAAGTTAAAATAATTATACAACAAAACAGAGTGAGTGATTTAGTGAGTGTGTAAACATGTGTTTGATAATTACCTGGACCACATCACACTGCTTCAGGTCTACATGCCTCTGGAAGTTCCAGCATGCCACTCCAGGCCTCGAACAGCTTGGTGGAAAGCGAGCAGGTTAGCAGATCTGAAAAATGACAAAGCCTTGATTACACACTAACCTAAACCGAACAGACTATGGGAGGTGCACAGTAGTACATAGAGCCATGACTACATGGAACTCTATTCCACATCAATTAAATCACGAAAGCAGTCAAATTTGATTTAAAAACAGATAAAAATACACCTTAAAAATACGGGACTTTGAAGAGACACATGCATACACAGGATAACATACGCACTGTACACAGACGTACACAAGGATTTAGTGTCGTAGATATGTGGTAGTAGAGTAGTGGCCTGAGGGCACACACTTAATGTGTTGTGAATGTATTATAAGTATTTTAAAATTGTATAACTGCCTTAATTTTGCTGGACCTGAAGAAGAGTAACTGCTGTCTTTGCAGCAGCTAATGGGGATCCATAATAKATACAATACAACAAACGAGTTACGTGTGCGTGTGCGTGTGCGTGTGTGTGTGTGTATCTGGCAACCCACGCAGCAGACTTCATTTTCTCAACTGCTCAATACACTTGCCCTTGCAATCTGATGTGTGTGTGTTCTGTGTTATTATGACTTAGAAGTCTCAACCTCAACCTCAACCTCAACCTCAACCTGACCACATCCTTGTAGTAGGCCATTCAGTGATTAGCTTGGGAACAGTGTACAGTGTACAGTACAGTAAAAAGGATATCAAATATTCAGATGTGGATTGACAAGAAGGCTAAATCATGTAAAGTTACAAACCTCTAGGGCTTAGTCTACACTCAAGTGAAATAAAGGATGCAGGACATGAGCTCTAGGACCATACCTCAGGACTACCTGGCCTGACGACTCCTGGCTGTCCCTGTCTCCAGGCCACCTAGTCATGCTGCTGATTCCGTCTCTGCTGTTTCTGTCTGCAGCTATGGA
>NW_019947594.1:2579-23574 GCF_002910315.2 Salvelinus sp. IW2-2015
GAGGAACGACTGGAGACGCGACCACAGACTGCAGGTCGCTTCGGGAAGGCACTGGCCGTAGCTGACATAGACACCTGCTCACACGCAGCATCTGAAGAAGGCAAAGAACACGACAGGGCGGAACAAGGACACAGGAACAGCAAACATCAAACAAGAATCCGACAAGGACAGAAGCGGAAAACAGAGGGAGAAATAGGGACTCYAATCAGAGGGCAAAACAGGGGACAGGTGTGAAAGAGCAAATGAGGTCGTTAGGAGAATGAGAAACAGCTGGGAGCAGGAACGGAACGATAGAGAGAGAGAGAGCGGGAGAGGGAGAGAGGGAGGGGGAGAGAGAGAGAGAAAGAACCTAATAAGACCAGCAGGGGGAAGCACAGGGACAAGACATGATAATCAATGACAAAACATGACAGATTCAGTGAGTGTGTAAACATGTGTTTGATAATTACCTGGACCACATCACACTGCTTCAGGTCTACATGCCTCTGGAAGTTCCAGCATGCCACTCCAGGCCTGGAACAGCTTGGTGGAAAGCGAGCAGGTTAGCAGATCTGAAAAATGGGCAAATATAATTTTAATGACAAAGCCTTGATTACACACTAACCTAAACCGAACAGACTATGGGAGGTGCACAGTAGTACATAGAGCCATGACTACATGGAACTCTATTCCACATCAATTAAATCACGAAAGCAGTAAAATTTGATTTAAAAACAGATAAAAATACACCTTATGGAACAGCGGGGACTTTGAAGAGACACATGCATACACACGATAACATACGCACTGTACACAGACGTACACAAGGATTTAGTGTTGTAGATATGTGGTAGTAGAGTAGTGGCCTGAGGGCACACACTTAATGTGTTGTGAATGTATTGTAATGTTTTTAAAATTGTATAACTGCCTTAATTTTGCTGGACCTGAAGAAGAGAAACTGCTGTCTTTGCAGCAGCTAATGGGGATCCATAATAAGTACAATACAACAAACTAATTACGTGTGTGTGTGTGTGTGCGTTTGCGTGTGCGTGTGTGTGTGTGTGTGTGTGTGTATCTGGCAACCCACGCAGCAGACTTCATTTTCCCAACTGCTCATTACACTTGCCCTTGCAATCTGATGTGTGTGTGTTCTGTGTTATTATGACTTAGAAGTCTCAACCTCAACCTCAACCTCAACCTGACCACATCCTTGTAGTAGGCCATTCAGTGATTAGCTTGGGAACAGTGTACAGTGTACAGTACAGTAAAAAGGAKATCAAATATTCAGATSTGGATTGACAAGAAGGCTAAATCATGTAAAGTTACAAACCTCTAGGGCTTAGTCTACACTCAAGTGAAATAAAGGATGCAGGACATGAGCTCTAGGACCATACCTCAGGACTACCTGGCCTGACGACTYCTGGCTGTCCCTGTCTCCAGGCCACCTAGTCATGCTGCTGATTCCGTCTCTGCTGTTTCTGTCTGCAGCTATGGAACCCTGACCTGCTCAAGGCTCACCAGAGGTACTAACTTGTCCCAGACCCGCTGTTTGATCCTGTCTCTCYCTACCGGACCTACTGACTCAACCTCTAAATGCTCAGCTATGAAGAGACAAYTGGCATATACTCCTGAGGTGCTGAACTATTGCACCCTCTATAAMCCTMTATTATTTGACACTGMTGGTCATCTATGAACAGTTAAAAGTCTTGAAGAATAATCTGGCTAAATGGCTGTACTCTTTTATAATCTCCACCAGCACAGCCAGAAGAGGACTGGCCACACCTCAGAGCCTGGTTCCTTTCTAGGTTTCTTCCTAGGTTCCTGCCTTTCTGGGGAGTTTTTCCTGTGCTTCTACATCTGCATTGATTGCTCTTTGGGTTTTTTTGGCTGGGTATCTGTATAAGCACATTGTGACAACTGCTGATGTAAAAGGAGATTTATAAAATACATTTGATAGATGGCTTGTATATGCTTCTATTCATGTAAATAACTCTAAATCTAAATATAACATTGAGTTGTCTTACATTTCCTCAATAGGAAGTTGTACCTTAAGCCAACACTTTTTCCTGGTCTTTCCTGCTCGGGACAGGGGGCTTCGGGTTTGGGAATGGAGTGCCTAGAGAATTGGAATATTAATAATTAGTGTCCACATTTATGAATGAATGAAATTCAATATGGGTTAGCTGTGTATCTCATCTGATTGAGAATTGCTGATGATATACAGTATATGTCTATATTCTTTTGAAAATCTGCCACCAAAGCACACAATTCCTTCTAGTGAGAGTGCACATAACCATTAGCTTATTTTACCAAGTCAAAAATAACATAATTTTGTCAAGGGACCCAACGAATAACAACGACGCTAGCCTACTGCACCCCATATCAACCAACTAGTAGTGACAAGGCTRTATTRTTGTCAWTCAGTAATACTGTAACGTTACTGTAGCCTACTGCACATTACATTATTATCCACCTAGCTAGCTAATGATAGCTTAGCTAGCTCCAAAGAAACAACCAATGAATGACAACAGGCTTTTTAYGTTTTTCTTGGAATAGAAACAACATAATATTAATCAAATGAATTAAGCAAATACCAGTCAAAAGTTTAGACACAGCTACTCATTCCAGGGTTTTTCTTTATTTTTACCATCTCTACATTGTAGAATAWTAGCGAAGACATCACAACTATGAAATAACACATATGGAATTAGTTAAGAACAAATTCTTATTTACAAGGACAGCCCGGTCGTCATCGCGTCATTGCGCGAGACCGGGGTTCAATTCTTCGATGGGGAGGAAGGAGTAGACTGTCTTGTAAATAAGAATTTGTTCTTAACTAACATGCTTGTCTCAGAGCAGTGCGAAACGGTGCTAAAATAGTTGTAGGCTATTGCTTCAAATCCTAYTGCTTCTAAACTTCAATATGCTCTAAAATAAATAAGACCTACACCACTTTTAACAGCACATTACTCAACACTAGTGAGACTCATGTYGTCTACGGTAGGCCTACAGTATATACAGAAAAATATGACGTGACTATCCGCAAATAATTACATATAGAGGATTGGAGGATTCTAAATTAAAACCAGAAGCCGCCTCATGGGTCTCCCGGTGGCAGCCGGCACGGGTATCGAACCTGCAACTGTGAACCTTCATCGGTTTGCACTGCGAGAGCCACCATCCACTCTGGAGCCCCCATCCACAAAGTATCAAAATACAGAGAGATGTTGGTAAAGGTATATTGTCCTGCTAATAGCCCATAATGGGCTATTATAATACTGTACRTGGTGTCCAGGTCAGGATAATCAAAACATTTCTTTATTAAATTAAAGACTATCAGAAACAATGTTGGTACTTATTTATTTTGATCCAAAGCCATGAATGAGTGAGTCGCTCAGCTATATGACTGCGCCATCAACTTGATAATATATAACGATATTTTGGAGGTTATTTCGTTTTCAAAAAAACGAAAGTGAGCGATTGTAATCTGAATAAAGGCCAAAATAATATTTGTGAATGCCAAAACATTTATTTCTGATTTTAGAGGAAGAGAAATTCTAGAATTCTACCCCTACCCTCCTTCTTGGCAAGTATATTGTCCAGCTACCTGCTAATAGCCATAATGGCGCTGTACAACTTGGCCGTGTGTGTTTGAAAGAGTATTTTCCAGTAAGCAACAATTTGTTTACCTTCATTAGACAACTTTGTTCCAATATTTCTGTAATTCAGTGATATTTATTCCCATAGTAATTCGTTATCGATCCATAACTAAATAAACATCGGCATTTTGAAAGAGTATTTTCATAATTATTTTATTAACGAAAGCATAAAGATGCCATTATTAGTTACATTGTTTTAGTTGGAACGTGCAGACTGGCACTAAGAACAGCGAGAACGTTTCTCTAGTCTCTCTGCAATGCCCCTTAAAGTGTTGCTCTGTGCTACCCAGTGTGCGGGTTGGGGGTCCACCCCCCCCCCCCCCCCCATGGGCTAGGTCCGTCTAATTGTGCGCGTCTCTGCGGCCCATCCCGTGCCCTCTGCCCTCGTGCCTTGAACCTCGCACGCTTTCAGTGGATACAGCTGGAGAACTGCAAGGCAATCTCATTGTGCCCCACTCGGGAGCCATGACCAATATATATTGTCATGCTAATAACAGGGTTAATAATATATCTGTGAGAATATCCAAGGGGCTTTTATATAATTCTAAATTATTAATAATAATAACCGCTTTGTTTAAAAAAAATAACAATATTTGGAGATTATTTTGTTTTCAAATAACGTAAAATGAGCGAGAAATAGGCCATTCTTGAACATGGGGTGAGACATTTTTACTAATTGTATGGTGTAATCATTGAACAGAGGCCATAAGTCTCTAAGTTTGAATGCCTCGCAGAAAAAAGGCAGAAACCTGAACCAGGACCAGGACCAGAGGTTCCACGTCTGATGATCCAATGTGACCAGGTCCGAGTGTTCTGGAAGAATGGAATGAGCCAAGGTCCCTGCAAGGTGGCTCGAACAACGTTAACTGCTGTCCAGGTGAAAGGAAGCAACACGTGGTACTATCTAAACCACTGTACCAAAGTCCCGTCGGAAAGGAAGAGACAACCCCTAGGTCATGAAGACGCAGAGAATGCTGATACACCAGATAGGTGTCAAAAGGGAACGGGAACAGAGGAGATCGAGACGCCGGGGAGGAGCAAAGAAATCAGCAGACCAAGTGGAAACCAGGATACGACGAATGCACTGCCTGATGCACCCAAAAGAGAACGAAGGAGAGACAACGCTGGAGAAAAAAACCTGCAGACAACCGACATTCTCTCCTGAGGGGCCAGAGAGTTCAGGGTTGGGGGAGAGTGACATGCCTGCTACTCCTAATGACATACCTGGTGTGGCAGACCTCCCTGACGGAAGCCCTCTGCAGTGGGACCCCGAAGTACCACCTACAGAATGGGAACGACTCTTCCCTGAAATCAATGCCTTTCCAGATGGAAGCCCAGTCCGGTCAGAGGAGGGAACCTCAGGGGAAGGAACAGAAGGGGAGACCCCACAAGGAGAAGGAAAAGTCTCACAGGCTGAAGAAGAGGGGGATTTCCCCACAATTGACTTTTCAGCTCTTGAATGGTCCCCTTAACAGACAATTGAAGTTAGAACAACAAAAGAATAATGACATTGACATGACAAGAGCAACAGTGAACACTGGTATAGAAACAACAGACTCACGCACAATCAAGAAGTATGGTGAAAGCAGGAAGAGAAGAAATTGTAAAATCACCTCTAACTAGAGACTAGTACACCAACTAAGACAATAGCAAGACCACAAAAAAGTGGGTTGATGCAGAAAATCTGGACATCTGTTAACTGCCATAATGAAGAAACTACCCCAGAATCAAACATTGACCAAAAATGTAGAAAAGCAGTAAAGAATGACTTGTATAAGTGGGCTAAGTACACAACAGCTAAACATGGGATGGACAATTGCATTTTGTGTAGCAAATCACCTTTGCCTGATCTTTTGATAGTACTTGAACTTGCATCATTTGAAGAATGTGTTAAATGGAAAATGTTCAGTGTATTCAGAGAAAATACTACATTCCTTTGTGTAACATAGAATGCAGTCTGGCATTAGGTAGCACTAAAGGCAGAAGTGAATTAAATAAAAATATGTTGGGAGAACATGAATGTGCAACATATGACATAAGAACTGAATTGAATGGTCCTCATAATGATAGGTTTACTACTGTAAAAAGTAAATATGAATGTTTCTACAGCTATGGAGATAATGGGATGGATGTGGGAAACACTATAGTTAATTGTTAAACTATTTGGGTGTTAGAAACTGCAGGAGTTAGTAATTTGATAAAGGAATGATTGTGAATCACAAAGGTAAATGTGGTAATATAACTCAAGTAACATTATCTCTTGAAATGTTAAAGAATCAGGATTAAGGTATAGCTGATAGTTTCTGGATGTGTGGGCATACTACATGCTCATTGCTTCTGTGTTTTATTTTTGTTTCTGACTGGATCTTTTACTCCTATCTGTGTTATTGATTGGAGATGTTTGGTCCAGTTGTGCGGTTGTGTGCCATATTCACATTCATTTCATCTTCTATTTGTATGTATATAGTTGATGTTCATTTTGCCTCCATCCTCTTGGTGTTCTTTAAGTGTTTTTGTGTGAGACTGTTTAGTCTCAGAGGAGGGATTATGTTGGAGCTGAGCGTTAAATATAAATAGGTCTAGTTGCCAGGCTGAAGAAGCAAGGACATGCACATTAAGAGAAGATGACACCCAGGCCATATGACACCCAGGCTATACTCTATTTTTGAAAGAGTACATTAACCAGGGCCATACGCACATTTATGACAGCTGGACGTACTATGGTCAGAAGGATACAGGGAGAAGGATGGATGAAAAATAACTGATGACTGACACGTGAAACATAAGCATGTGTCACGATCGTCGTAAGAAGCGGACCAAAGCGCAGCGTGGTTTGAATACATATTTCTAGATTTAATGAAGAACACTTAAACAAAAACAACAAAACGAATAAGACGAACGTGACCGCTATAGAAACACTGTGCTAACATGCAACATAACATAGACAATAACCCACCACCCCCAATACAAAACAGGCTACCTAAATATGGTTCCCAATCAGAGACAATGACTAACACCTGCCTCTGATTGAGAACCATATCAGGCCAAACAAGAAACGCCACATAGAAACAGAAAACATAGACTGCCCATCCCAACTCACGCCCTGACCATACAAAACAAAAGACAAAACAAAGGAACTAAGGTCAGAACGTGACAGCATGCAATGCATGCATTATTTTTAGGACGTGAAAAGGGTTCTACCATCATTATAACCTAACCAAAAGCAGATATGAGCGTTAGTGGGCATGAACAAGCAAGCTCTGAGATGAAAATAAAATAATGGAGAAATGTCAAGGGAAGCTATTTTCATATAGAGGGAGGGGACTCTATACGTTATGCAAAGACAGAATTCTATAAAGGCAGGACTCTGTAAGGGGACACGCACCACTGGGCGAGTGCGGGGAGCAGGAACAGGGCGTACAGGGCTCTGGAGACGCACAGGAGGCTTGGTGCGTGGTGCCGGAACTGGTGATACCGGGTTGGGGACACGCACCTCAAGGCTAGTGCGGGGAGGTGGAACAGGGTGTACTGGACTCTGGAGACGCACAGGAAGCCTGGTGCGTGGTGTTGGCACAGGTGGTACTGGGCTGGTGCGAGGGGCTGCCACAGGCGGACTGGTGCGTGGAGAAGGCACCGGATAGACCGGACCGTGGAGGCGCACTACAGGTCTCGAGCACCGAGCCTGCCCAACCCTACCTGTCTGAATACTCCCCGTGGCCATGCCAGTACGGCGAAGTGGAATCAGCCGCACTGGGCTATGAACACGTATGGGAGACACCATACGTAGGGCTGGTGCCATGTACCCCGGCTCAAGGAGACGCACTGGAGACCAGATGCGTAGAGCCGGTTTCATGGCACCTGGCTCGATGCCCACCCTAGCCCGGCCGATACGAGGTGCTGGAATGTACCGCACCGGGCTATGCACACGTACCGGGGACACCGTGCGCATCTCTGCATAACACGGTGCCTGCCCGTCGCTCTCTCTCCACGGTAAGCACGGGGAGTTGGCTCAGGTCTCCTACCTGGCCTAACACCACTCCCCGTGTTCCTCCCCCCAAGACATTTTTGGGGCTGCCTCTCTGCCTTCCAGCCGCGCTTTCGTGCAGCCTCCTCATACCACCCCGCCTCTCCGCTTTCGCTGCCTCCAGCTCAGCTTTGGGGCGGCGATACTCACCAGCCTGTTTCCATGGTCCCTTTCAGTCCAGTATTTCCTCTCATGTCCAGAAATCCTGACCTCGCTGTCTCTCCTGCTCCTGCCCGTTACCGCGCTGCTTGGTCCTTGGTTGGTGGGTTATTCTGTCACGACAGATTTCCTCCTCTTCGTCTGAAGAGGAGGTGTAGCAAGGATCGGACCAATACGCAGCGTGGTAGGTGTCCATGTTTTAATAGGGAAAACTGAACATGAACACAAATACAAAAACAATAAACGTGAACAAACCGAAACAGTCCCGTGTGGCACAAACACTGACAAAGGAAACAATCACCCGCAAAATACCCAAAGAACATGGCTGCCTAAATATGGTTCCCAATCAGAGACATCGATAAACACCTGCCTCTAATTGAGAACCAATCTAGGCAACCATAGACTTACCTAAACACCTAGAATGAACACAACCCCATAAATCTACAAAAAAAACCTAGACAGTACAAACACCCTAGACGAGACAAAAACACACAAACCACCCTCGTCACACCCTGACTTAACCAACATAATAAAGAGAACAAAGATAACTAAGGCCAGGGCGTGACATATGTATTGTCTGTGTCGAGCTTGACATACTCTATTTGATTGTAATGTTAACTCAAACCATGAAGCGCTCGATGTCGGTAAAGCGTTACTTAGTGGTTGTGTGTGTGGTGCATAGGCACAGAAACCTATAGGTGGAAAACCAGGCTGAAGTGGTCAAGTCCATATCCACATTTACACTGAGTATATTGACATTGACAACAGACTGACCAGGTGAATTCAGGTGAAAGATTTGATCCCTTATTGATGTCACTTGTTAAATACACGTCAATCAGTGTAGATGAAGGGGAGGAGACGTTAAAGACGGATTTTTAAGCCTTGCGATAATTGAGACATGGATTGTGTATGTGTGCCATTCAGAGGGTGAATTGGGCAAGACAAAATATTTAACTGCCTTTGAACGGGGTATAGGTGCCAGGCACATCAGTTTGTATCAAGAACTGCAACGCTAATGGGTTTTTGACTCAACAGTTTCCCGTGTGCATCAAGAATGATCCAGCCAACATGACACAACCGTGGGAAGCATTGGAGTCAACCTGGGCCAGCATCCCTGTGGAACGCTTTCGATGCCTTGAAGAATTGAGGCTGTTCTCATGGCAAAAGCGGGCGGTGCAACTCAATATTAGGAAGGTGTTCCTAATGTTTGGTATACTCAGTGTATAAACAAGGTTGCTACAGTTATTTGTGGTGTTAATCATACATTTTTTGTTATTTTTATGAGGGGGGAGGTTTGTGATTTTATTTTTTTACTGTACMAGGGGAGGGTAATGTGAATATTTTTTACATTTGGGAGGGAGGTGCATTTATTTTTCAATGACACTGGGAGTTGGGCCTTTATCTGCATTGGGGACTCAAATATATACTTCTGTGTTTTCTGCATTGACCAGAGATGACTCTGCAGTCAATACAATACAATTTCTTTTGAGATCATCTTTATGAACCTAATTAAATGTTGATTATACATGTCTAGTAATTTACCTGTGTTATCTAACGGTATATTATGCGCAGGGACATTGTTTTGTGGATAGGCTCCAGTAATTGTTTTAAAAAGTGTCAGTGAAAACATCTACACAAAAAAGCGAGTGCGTAAACATTTCCCCTAAAAAGAGGTAGGAAATCTAGAGACCCGCCTACGCCTGTCTCGAGGAGCGTGTTGTGTGTGTGGCGATACACAAAATGCAGCTCATCTCGGGAGGAGGCAGAGCGAGTCTATGCCACAGTGCGCTCTGAAAAGTTGAAGCAAAATTTTACAATGAGGAGGCTGTTAAATACAGTTTTATTTTACTAGGCTAATCAGTTAAGAACAAATTCGTATTTGAAGTGAACAGTGTGTTAACTGCCTTGTTCAGGGGCAGAACGACAGATTTTTACCTTGTCAGCTCGGGGATTCGTTCTTGCAACCTTTCGGTCACTAGTTCAAAGCTCTAACCATTAGGCTGCCCTGCCGCCAMACTGTTGTCCTTCTATAAGAAGCAGCAAAGATTTACACCCCCCTGACCATCACCTGACCCCAGGATGCCCGGGACAAAGAGAGGGCTTGTGGAACCACAAAATACGTTCTTGGGAAACCTTGTCCAGTGTAGAAAAGGTAAGCATTGAAACCAGAAGAGAAAGCTAGTTTGGATGATTGTGTTCTTTTTTTGGTAAAAAATAATTAGTATTTTTTTCATTTTCTTTTATACGACTTGTCTTTAGTTTGTAAAAACGTATATAGTTTGTTTTCAAAGTTTATTCCACAATGTATATATATTGTTTTAGKGATGATATGTAACTATTTACAGTTCATACATACAGCACTATTCAAACGTTTGGACGCACCTACTCATTCCAGAGTTTTTCTTTATTTTTATTATTTTCTACATCAGCCTGTCTTAAAGTATGGGCAAAGTGTGTCGCTGACCTGTTAGTGGTGCGTCGCGACGTGTCAGAGTAAATGTATAATTATTGAATTAATTGATTTGGCCAAGTGCAATTACGGTCTCCGTTCACTGCGCGCTCTGCTTAGCAGCGGTCTGCTGTTTGGCAGCTGCGGGAGTGGGAGAGGGAGATATGCACGTGTGCTTCGCGGTTTACCAGATTTTTTTTTCTGGAGTTCTGGAAGTGCTTAGTAATGAGTCAATCAAAACGAACAAATTCATATAACGACACGTCCTGACCAAATATCCACAGCATGACGGTATACGCAGAGAAYGCTTCGGGAAACAGTGCTTCGACAGTGGAAAAGTAAGTCAGCTAGCAAGGCATTGTTGTCATTTTATAAAAGGTGACGGATAAGCAGAAATAAGGGAGTAGTACTATCTCATAGTAGTATATGTGAGTTTCTCTTTCAAACAATTCCCTGGCCTTGTACACAGCTAATAGCTAACGTTAGCCAAAGCAAGTTAGCTAGCTACTGATGCAACCCTAAGTAACAGTACAGATGAAAAATGATCAGGCCTACTGTACATCTTACTGTATAARTTCTTGTTGGAAACAAGTCTAGGTTGGTGTTATGGGTGTAAGATGGCACAGTGATGCCATCTGTTGGTAAATGTTAATTACTGCAACTCCAGTGTTTTTACCGGTGTGATACCCGGTTGTAATCGCAATGTACTGAACAAGACTGGTTACTCGCATCAATGCCTCTGTCTCGTCATTTAACATTCAAACATGGTGTCTGTTGATAAAACATGTTTACTGGAGAACTGAGACGAAGTAGAGACTCTGGACAGGGTGGATGAGGTTTAATTAAATGCAATTTATTCAGAGGTAAAGATATCTGAAATAGCGTGCACGGACCCTTTCATCAAGCTCAAAATGGAACTCTCCGAAAGAAGCCCAGATAACAGAGTGCATATACATTTTATACAGTACAGAAAGTAGGTTGAGTCTGGAAGTTCTGGTCCTCTGGTTGGTTCTGATGAGTTGGGCGAGGTCTCCTTCAGGCCAGTATCACTGTCCCATTGGCTCTGAGTAGAGTTCTTTGTCTTCAGAAATGTTCAGCTAAAACAGGAGATTAGGTGTGTGCGTAGATGTTCCTATTTTGACATTTCTGTGTGTCTCTGTAAAATGTTCAGACTGAAGAGGAGTTTTTGTGTGTGCGTAGATGTTCCTGTCTTATCTGTGTTTATGAAAGGTTTACGTCAGCCCTCTGTCCTTGGGTATGTGTGTGTCTCAGTTTCTCGTGATATTCAGTGCAGGCACCCCTTTCTTATCAGTCTTTATGAAAAGGCCTGTGTCAGCCATCTGTCTCTGGGTGTGTGTGGGGTCTCCGTATCTGCTATGAGTTTGTGAGAAACCCTGTTTGGAAAGAAGTTAGTTATAACAATGTATTAGCAAATATGCTTGTGTTATAATAAATGATATTTATTACATGTCAGAGTTGGATAACTAACCATGATTTCCGCAAATTAGTCGCCTGTTCTGGTTTTCAAAAAATGCTTATTTGAGTAAAATTTTCCCGAAATTGACCTTAGCTTGAGTGAGTTTGCTAGTTAGCCGTTAGCTTCAGTGTTGTTAGCACCGGTTAGACATGGCAGCGAACATCCCCCTCCCCGCGTTATGAAGCTCTGCGGAGATTGGAGCACGAACTGGGATACGTTTAGAGGTGAATGGAGGACTAGCACTAGCCACGGGACTTCTGAAAAGGATGATGAGGTAGTGGCTGCCACTTTGAGGACTATAATGGGTACTGAATGCCGACACGTATACAAACACAAACTGAACCTAACAGCAGCTCAGCAAGGTATTAACGCAACAGGTATTCTTGATGCTCTTGAAAATTACTTTAAGCCACCAAAGAACGTTATCTACGAGCGTTATGTTTTCGTGTTGGTTGCAAAATATGGCCAGCCAGATAGGGTAATTTCAGATAATGCACCCCAATTCTCTGGATTTGAGTTCCCGAAAATTTGCTGCAGAATGGGAATTCGAGCATGTCAGCTCATCACCACGACACCCAAAAGCTAATGGGAAGGCGGAGTCGCAGTCAAAATCGCAAAGAACCTCTGCAAAAAAGCTCTGCGAGAGGGCAAAGATGCCTGGAGAGCAATCCTGCAGTGGCGCAATACCCCGACAGAAGGCATGGATAGCAGCCTGGCCCAGCGCCTCATGGCACGGTGCTTAAAAGCAGCTCTGCCAGTAGCCAGCACTCTCCTGGAGCCATGTGTGGTGACAGACATGCTGGTGAAGCTACATCACAGAAGACAGGTCTCCAAGTTCATCTACGACAAATCARCAAACGACTTACCTGAGCTCAGGGTGGGTGAAACAGTGCGAATGAAGCMACTACCAGRGGACCAGACGGGCCTCTGGAGACTCGRATCCTGTGTACAGAAAGTGRCACCACGCTTCTACTTGGTTGAAGTGAATGGATCACTGTACCGTCGTAACAGGGTTGACCTTCGGATTGCTGAGCCAGCACCTACTTAGAATCCCGATGGTCATAGGGGTCGCATGACAAAAGACGGAACTCCAGCAAGTCACATGKGGCCTGAGGCACTGGGCGAAGAGCCAGGGGATCACAGGTCGGCCGCTCCCTCGCCCATCAATACTCTCCTTAGACAGTCAGGTGACATGCCTGTGCGGGAACCCGCAGTCCTCGCAGACAAGCCCCCTGTCTTTTCACACTGCGGGCGTCTGTCCCAGCCACCAAAAATACTTAATCTGTAGGTTTCCCATTAGGTATTGTTGACAGACAGCGATAAGTGAAGAGACTATCAAAATGTGTTAAGTTGTTACCTGAAGAAAAAAAAAAAAAAACTGTTCATGTTGGAAAATGACTAGTTTGTTTTGTTAGTGAATTGACAGCTACTGTCCTATTTTATAAAAGGGAAGATGTTATGGGTGTAAGATGGCACAGTGATGCCATCGGTTGGTAAATGTTAATTACTGCAACTCCAGTGTTTTTACCAGTGCGCTTGATACCCGGATGTATTGCAATGTACTGAACAAGACTGGTTACTCGCATCAATGCCTCTGTCTCGTCATTTAACACTCAAACAGTTGGAACCRTTGCTGTTAAAATACAAGTCATMATTTTTATTCTGAACTGGAATAAACTGATTTATTTCAGTCAGGGTTCTGGATTACTTAAAAAACAAATACAGAAACAGTCTCAATGCTGAGCATGACCTCAATGTTGCACTGTCAAAAAGTCCAGAATAGACATGCTTGTTGAAAACTTCAACCAGCCGCTGGTTGAAGTCTCATTAGGACTGTGTGTGTTTTCTGGTCTATATCTGTGATTTTTTATTTTTATTTTTTTTATTTTTTATTTACATTGAACCTTTTTTTAACTAGGCAAGTCAGTTAAGAACAAATCATTATTTACAATGACTGCCTACCCTGACCAAACCTGGACGACGCTGGGATAATTGTGCGCCGCCCTATGGGACTCCCAATCTCAGCCGGATGTGAAGCAGCCTGGATCAGTCAGTTTATTCCAGTTCAGAAAAGAAACACGACTTCTATTTTAACAGCAACAGCTCCAACCTAGACTTTCTTTCGACAATAATTTSTACAGTAAGATGTACAGTAGGCCTGATCATTTTTCATCTTCATCTGTACTGTTACTTAGGGTTGCACTATCAAAAAGCCTGCATGTCTGTTTTGTTATGCATCTGTGTGATGTGATCAATCAGTTTGTTCTAGTTCAGAATTAAATTATTTATTGAATTTTAACAGCTACAGTTCCAACCTAGACAGATATGTAAKAGTTTTTAATAGGGGAAATAAACATGACTAGATATTTAATTTCATTGTTATTTGCTTTTGTCTATATTGCATTTGTTTTAGGCATRAGGGCATAATTAAATGTACCAATATCTACGTTGCATATGTTCCTAAGCTTGGGTCCCAGGAAAACACTGAATTTCTCATTTGGGTCCCAGGCTGAAAAGGGTTAAGAACCCCTGTTCTACATAATAGTGAAGACATCAAACTATGAAATAACACATATGGAATCATGTAGTAACCAAAGAAGTGCTAAACAAATAGAAATATATTTGAGATTCTTCAAAGTAGCCACCCTTTGCCTTGATGACAGCTTTGCACACTCTTGGCATTCTCTCAACCAGCTTCATGAGGTTTGAAAGGACATCCAGCMAACTTGACACAACTRTGGGAAGCACTGGAGTCAACATGGGCCAGCATCCCTGTGGAATGCTTTCGACACCTTGCTGAGTAAATGTCCCGACGAATTGAGGCTGTTCCGAAAGGGGGGGGGGGGTAGTTTACAATCCATTCAGCAATAATTAGACTATTCTCTTATATTTGGCTGATTGTAGAGTGTTTAGGTTATATTACTTCTTGCCAAAGTGTTAGGTTACAGGCTTGAAAAGTTGCAGTAAAACAGAACATGCTGTTTAACTAATATCGCATCAATTTCCTTTTAAATCAATACCTAATTTGAAGTAAGTATCATGCAGTTGTAGGCTGTTGTAAGGATAATATTGCTTGTTATTTCTCTCTTCAAGTAGAATTAACCCCTCTACTACTTGTTTATCAGACATCAGTAAAACTGCTGCAGCTGATGCATAGAATCCCTAATGCAGAGACTGTCATGGAGTTGGCAGTAGAGTTCATGCATTATATGTGCTGTAAACTCCCTCTCTGATTGATGGCATTTGTGTGTGGTAGTTGGAAGAGTTGGTGGAAAACATTACATTACAATAAAGTTTCTTTACTAATCGTACTGGATTCCAAGTGTATCAACCAATCACTAATCTTAATTCCATTGAAGCATGATTGTTGTTGCGGACATAGAATAAGCTACTAAATGTAGTGCCGTAATTGTGTAGAACAAAAAACAGACATTTGAGGGATACGTCATCACTGTATTGGACTACATTGTGTGGGGTCACTCACCACACACATCACCAATGGGTTGTGCCAACCCATCTGAATATTTCAGCCATTTAACACCAGAGCCCTCACCACACACCTGTTTCCCTGACCTCTCTTCACAGAAACCAGCTTCATCCTGGGGAATGCCCGGATCGTGGAGTGGCCTGTAGTCTACAGTAATGATGGATTCTGCAAGCTCTCAGGGTTCCACAAGACGGAGGTTATGCAGAAGAGCAGCACTTGCAGGTAAGKATGGTTKTTGTRTAGCAGTATAGTAATCATTTTATTTTCCCCTTTGTAGGTGTAATGTATCTGCTGTTATAGATGACCACTAAACCACTGTAGAATGCTTTCAAAAGGTCCTTCATGAAGTGAAGTAATTCTGAACATCACATTACAAGAGTCACTGAAAACCCCTTGGCATCTGGTGTTCCACTAGTACTGAATGAGGGCCTGTACTGCCTGGTGATCATAGAAATGGTTTCAAATGGAACCAATTAAATTACCAAATCCAAATCAAATTTTATTGGTCACATACACATGGTTAGCAGATGTTATTGGCGAGTGTAGCGAAATGCTTGTGCTTCTAGTTCCGACAATGCAGCAATATCTAACAGTAATTTAACAATTCCATTACATACACACACATCTACAGTTGAAGTCGGTAGTTTCATACACCTTAGCCAAATACATTTAAACATAATTTTTTTCACACATTCTTGACATTTAATCCTAGTAAAAAATTCCATGTCTTAGGTCAGTTAGGATCACCACTTTATTTAAAAAATTTGAAATGTCAGAATAATAGTAGAGAGAATGATTTCTTTCATCACATTCCCAGTGGTCAGAAGTTTACATACACTCAATTAGTATTTGGTAGCATTGCCTTTAAATTGTTTAACATGGGTCAAACGTTTCGGGTAGCCTTCCACAAGCTTCCCACAATAAGTTGGGTGAATTTTTGCCCATTCCTCCTGACAGAGCTGGTGTAACTGAGTCAGGTTTATAGGCCTCCTTGCTCGCACACGCCTTTTCAGTTCTGCCCTCACATTTTCTATAGGATTGAGGTCAGGCTTTGTGATGGCCACCAATAATTTGACATTGTTGTCCTTAAGCAATTTTGCCACAACTTGGAAGTATGCTAGGGTCACTGTACATTTGGAAGACCCATTTGCGACCAAGCTTTAACTTCCTGACTGATGTCTTGAGATGTTGCTTCAATATATCCACATAATTTTCCTGCCTCATGATGCCATCTATTTCGTGAAGTGCACCAGGCCCTCCTGCAGCAAAGCACCCCCACACATGATGCTGCCACCCCCGTGCTTCACGGTTGGGATGGTGTTCTTCAGCTTGCAAGCCTCCCCTTTTTCCTCCAAACATAACAATGGTCATTATGGCCAAACAGTTCTATTTTTGTTTCATCAGACCAGAGGACATTTCTCCAAAAAGTACAATCTTTGTCCCCGTGTGCAGTTGCAAACCGTAGTCTGGCTTTTTATGACGGTTTTGGAGCAGTGGCTTCTTCCTTGCTGAGCAGCCTATGTCGATATAGGACTCGTTTTACTGTGGACGTAGATACTTTTGTACCTGTTTCCTCCAGCATCTTCACAAGGTCCTTTGCTGTTGTTCTGGGATTGATTTGCACTTTTCGCACAAAGTACGTTCATCTCTAGGAGACAGAACGCGTCTCCTTCCTGAGCGCATGACGGCTGCGTGTTCCATGTGTTTACTTGCATACTATTGTTTGTACAGATGAACGTGGTACCTTCAGGCGTTTGGAAATTGCTCCCAGGATGAACCAGACTTGTGGAGGTCTACAGTTTTTTTCTGAGGTCTTGGCTGATTTTCCCATGATGTCAAGCAAAGAGGCACTGAGTTTGAAGGTAGGCCTTGAAATACATCCACAGGTACAACTGCAATTGACTCAACTGATGTAAATTAGCCTAACAGAAGCTTCTAAAGCCATGACTTAATTTTCTGGAATGTTCCAAGCTGTTTAAAGGCACAGTCAATTTAGTGTATGTAACTTCTGACTCACTGGAATTATGATAAAGTGAATTATAAGTGAAATAATCTGTCTGTAAACAATTGTTGGAAAAATTACTTGTCATGCACACAGTAGATGTCCTAACCGACTTGCCAAAACTATAGTTTATTAACAAGAACTTTGTGGAGTGGTTGAAAAACTAGCTTTAATGACTCCAACATTAGTGTATGTAAACTTCCAACTTCAACTGTAGTTAAAGGAATGGAATAAGAATATGTTCATATAAATATATGGATAGCAATGAAGAGCGGCATAGGCAAGATGCAATAGATGGTATAAAAATACAGTATATACATATGAGATGAGTAATGCAAGATATGTAAACATTATTAAAGTGGCATTATTAAAGTGACTAGTGATCCATGTATTAAAGTGGCCAATGATTTCAAGTCTGTATGTAGGGCAGCCTCTCTGTGTTAGTGATGGCTGTTTTAACAGTCTGATGGCCTTGAGATAGAAGCTGTTTTTCAGTCTCTGGTCCCAGCTTTGATGCACCTGTACTGACCTCGCCTTCTGGATGGTAGTGGGGTAAACAGACAGTGGCTCGGGTGGTTGTTGTCCTTGATTATCTTTTTGGCCTTCCTGTGACATTTGGGTGCTGTAGGTGTCCTGGAGGGCAGGTAGTTTGCCCGGGTGATGCGTTGTGCAGACCGCACCACCCTCTGGAGAGCCTTGCGGCTGTGGGCGGTGCAGTTGCTGTACCGGCAGTGATGTAGCCCGACAGGATGCTCTCATTTGTGCCTCTGTAAAAGTTTGAGGGTTTTCGTTGACAAGTCTGGGACCAAGTGACTGAAATAGCATCACTAGGCAGTTTCCACCCGGTTATGTAACCCTGCACCTTAGACACCTTTAGTATTTCCTCACAGCTGCCCATGTCCCTTAATGTTTATGATGTGGTTGTTACTGACAAGAAGCACATGGCTGAGCTCTTTAATCACAATTTCATTAAGTCAGGATTCCTATTTGACTCAGCCATGCCTCCTTGCCCGTCCAACATTTCTTCATCTCCCACTCCTTCTAATGCGACTATTCTCGATGCTTCTCCTCCTTTTCCCCTGCCCGCACAAAGTTTCTCCCTGCAGGCAGTCACTGAGTCCGAGGTGCTAAAGAACTCCTTAAACTTGACCCCAAAAAACATCTGGGTCAGAAGGTTAGACCCTTTCTTCTTAAGGTTGCTGCCCTATCATCACAAAGCCTATCTCCATCCTTTTTAACCTGTCTCTCCTTTCTGGGAGGTTCCCATTGTTGGAAGGCAGCCACAGTTCATATTTATTTAAAGGGGCGATCCAAGCTGATCCTAACTGTTATAGGCCTATTTCTATTTTGGCCCTGTTTATCAAAAGTGTTGGAAAAACTTGTCAATAATCAACTGACTGGCTTTCTTGATGTCTATAGTATTCTCTCGGGTATGCAATCTGGTTCCGCTCAGGTTATGATGTGTCACTGCAACCTTAAAGGTCCTCAATGATGTCACTATTGCCCTTGATTCTAAGCAATATTGTGCTGCTCTTTTTATTGACTTGGCCAAAGCTTTGATTGACTTGCCAAAGCTTTTGATACGTAGACCATTCCATCTTGTGCGCGCTAAGGAGTATTGGTGTCTCTGAGGGTCTTTGGCCTGGTTTGCTAACTACCTCAAAGAGTGCAGTGTATAAAGTCAGAAAATCTGCTGTCTCAGCCACTGCCTGTCACCAAGGAGTACCCCAAGGCTCAATCCTAGGCCCAGCTCTTCTCAATTACATCAACAAACATAGCTCAGGCAGTAGGAAGCTCTCTCATCCATTTATATGCAGATGACACAGTGTTATACTCAGCTGGCCCCTCCCTGGATTTTGTGTTAAATATTCTACAACAAAGCTTTTAGTGCCCAACAAGCTTTCTTCTGCCTTTAACTTTGTTCTGAACACCTCCCCACTATTGTGATTACTACCTCTGAGGTTTAGAGCTTGAGGTAGTCACCTCATACAAGTACTTGGGGTATGCTAGACGTACACTGTCCTTCTCTCAGCACATATCAAAGCTGCTGGTAAAGGTAAATCTAGACCTGTTCCTCTATCGTAATCGCTCCTCTTTCACCCCAGCTGCCAAACTAACCTGGTTCAGATGACCATCCTACCCATGCTAGATTACGGAGACATCATTTGTAGATCAGCAGGTAAGGTGCTCTCGAGCGGCTAGATGTTCTTTACATTCTGCCATCAGTTGTGCCACCATGCTCCTTATAGGACACATCACTGCACTCTATACTCCTCTGTAAACTGTCATCTTGTATACCCGTCGCAAGACGCACTGGTTGATGATTATTTATAAAACCCTTTTAGGCCTCACTCCCCCCCTATCTGAGATATCTACTGCAGCCCTCATCCTCCACATACAACACCCGTTCTGCCAGTCACTTCTGTTAAAGGTCCCCAAAGCGCACACATCCCTGGTCGCTCGTCTTTCAGTTCCAGTTTATCTCAATCTCTTCATTCAAGACTCGATCATGGACACTCTTACTGACAGTTGTGGCTGCTTTGCGTGATGTATTGTTGTCTCTACTTCTTGCCCTTTACGCTGTTGTCTGTGCCCATAATGTTGTACCATGTTTTGTGCTGCTACCATGTTGTTGTCATCTTGTGTTGCTGCCTTGCAATGTTTGTATATGCTGTGTGAATGCGAGGACCCAAAAGCGACGTATAGAAAACAGAGTCTTCTATTCCAGTCTTAAAAAACAAAGTTCTCTGGATATCTAATCTAGAATCCAAACTTAGTGAAACTGGTCCTCTGGTCCAGTGAGGGAAGAAGACTGGAGACGCGACCCAGGACGGCAGGTGCGCTTCGGAAGGCAAGGCCGTAGTGACTATAGACACCTGCTCACACGCAGCTCTGAAGAAGGCAAAACACGACAGGGCGGAAACAAGGACAACAGAACGCAAACATCAAACAAGATCCGCAAGGAAGAAGCTGGAAAACGAGAGGGTAGAAATAGGGACTCTAATCAGAGGGCAAATAGGGGACAGGTGTGAAAGGTAAATGAGGTCGTTAAGGAAGAATGGAAACAGCTGGGAGCCAGCAACGGAACGTAGATGAGAGAGCGGAGACGAGGGAGGGAGAGGGGAGGGGGAGGAGAAGAGGGATAGAAAGAGGGAAAGAACCTATAGCCAGCAGATGGGAGACAGGGAACAAGACATGATGATCATGACAAACATGACGGTACCCCCACCACCGTCACGACGTATGGTGCTACCTCCTGGTGCGCACTGAGGAGGAACCCTGGGAAGAAAAAAATACATCACATGGTCAGCACTTGTCCGAAGTGTGATGATCCCAAGGGGGCTCCCAATCCCTAGGAAGCTGTAACCCTACCAATGCTCACTAGTTAACTGTGTTACCACGTTCCGTTGACGGATAGTCATAATGAAATCTTCGTACCTTGAAAATAGGTGCGCCCTCGACAAGGACGGGGGGGGGAAGGGAAGACGAATGGGGGCGCGAAAGAAAAGGCTGGAACAGGAGACATGGAAGACAAGGGTGGACCGCGAACGAAGAATGTCCGCGGAGAAGCAGTCCGCACACGACGGATTTGAACGACCTGAAGAGACACGGAACGGACCAATGAACCGCGAGTCCAACTTGCGAGAAGCCTGTCGTAGGGGAAGGTTTAGCGAGTGGAAAGCCCACACTTCTGACCGCGACAATACCTAAGGGAACTCTTAAATCCTACGTTTATTTGCGGCCTCTCACAGTCTTTCC
>NW_019947594.1:25139-26368 GCF_002910315.2 Salvelinus sp. IW2-2015
GATTTTATTTGTCACTTTACTTCCAGTTTTATGTATGGAGAACTGACGGACAAGAAGACGACAGACAAAGTCAAAGAGACCTTTGCATCCTATGAGTCCAACTGCTTTGAGGTCCTTCTATACAGGAAGAACAGTGAGTGTTCCAATTTAATTGTTGACATTGTATATGTACTGTAGATTATTGTATAGAAAGGAAAATGTAAACWAAATGTAATGTGGACCTTAGGAGAAAAGCAATTGTTAATACTACATTGTAAAGAATATTTTCTGTCTGCAGGGGTACCAGTGTGGTTCTACATGCAGGTGGCCCCCATCAGAAATGAGAAAGACAAAGTCGTTCTCTTCCTGTGCACCTTCAAAGACATCACTGTCGTCAAGCAGCCCATCGAGTACGAGTCCACTAAGGATAAGGACGAGTCCACTCCAGGTAAGTCTCTGTGGCTATTTGCTTGTTATGAAGAGCCAGTCTATTAATTACTGGAGATGGAATGGTCTTGTGGCTGATGTGGTCAGAAGTGGGTGTTTTTCCCCTTTCCTCCTATATGAGTGATGTACAGTGCCTTCGGAAAGAATTCAGACCCCTTGACTTTTTACACATTTTGTTACGTTACAGCCTTATTCTGAAATTGATTAAAACTATTTTTCCTCATCAATCTACAGACTATACCCCATAATGACAAAGCAAAAACTGTTTTTTAGAATGCTTTGCTAATTTATTAAAAGCGGAAATATTACATTTATATAGGAACCTTTACTCAGTACATTGTTGAAGCACTTTTGGCAGCGATTAAAGCATCTTGGAATATTAAGTCTTCTTGGGTATGACACTACAAGCTTGGCACACCTGTATTTGGGGAGTTTCTCCCATTCTTCTCTGCAGATCCTCTCAAGCTCTGTCTAGTTGGATGGGGAGCGTTGCTGCACAGCTATTTTCAGGTCTCTTCAGAGATGTTAAATTGCGTTCAAGTCCGGGCTCTCGCACATTCAGAGACTTGTCCTGAAGCCACTCCTGCGTTGTCTTGGCTGTGTGCTTAGGGTCATTGCCTGGTGGAAYGTGAACCTTCACRCRAGTCTGAAGTCCTGAGCGCTCTGGAGCAGGTTTAAATCTCTCAGGTTTTAATCTCGACTGCTTCGATCACGTGGATTGGGATATGTTCCGCATTGCGTATGTTTAATAGTTGTTGTGGGTACGACATCGACAATGCACTTTCTAATGAACTCGCTCACCA
>NW_019947594.1:30779-33334 GCF_002910315.2 Salvelinus sp. IW2-2015
TAAGCCCCACTACAGATCACCCCACAGCAATCCTCACATATGTTATGCTCCACAGAATTTTGGAGTGCATTGACTCCCTTGAGTGGTGTGTTTTCCCTTTGGTCCTCCAGTCTTTGAATTACACATTTTCCATTATTTACTGTATTTGAGTAGAAAGTATTTGATTATCATATAGTTTTTTTCGGGGGTAATGCTTTGACTTGGTTCTTGCTATTTGTAGAGTCGTCGCATTGTATTTGGTTGTCATGGTGTTCTTGTTRTGGTCAGGTCGTTTTCTCTTTGTGTTCTCTAAAGCTAGCAGAATGTGCATTAGCCTGTTTTACAAGGCTCTTTTGTGCTGTTAAAGTACAGATTGGAGGCTCTTTACATGGTCAGTGTGGTGTTSKTCTGCCCTGGTGACACAATGAGTTACACAACTCCTAACCCTCTTTTCATCTGGGAGAGGTCAATTGTATCTGTTGCAGTGCCATAGAGAGCAATATAAGAATATAGGCCCATAGGAATAGCCGAACGAACCAGAGGTAACTCACTCATTTCTGTTTTTTAGGACTACAAACTGGTGAGCTTTATTGCGAGGAGGCTGCCAATGTTGCATGTATGGGTCTCTGCCACCGGTCTCCTTTCACCTTGCTGTACTTTGGGGAAAATAGCTGAATTAATCTCCCTTAGAGACAAAGTGAAAGAGGATCTGAGGTTAGAGACCCTGGAGCTGAGGGCTATTTCAAAGCCCTATTTCTCTCTCTGGTATTTATTTCACCTTAATTTTGGGGCTCCCGAGTGGCGCAGCTGTCTAAGGCACTGCATCTCAGTGCTAGAGGCGTCACTACAGACCCTGGTTCGTTTCCAGGCTGTATCTTAACCGGACGTGATTGGGAGTCCCATAGGGCAGCGAACAATTGACCCAGCATCGTCCGGGTGAGGTTTTGGCCGGGGTATGCTGTTGAAATACACCCCCACAGCACGATGCTGCCACCACCATGATTCCCTGTAGGGATGGTGGCAGGTTTCCCCCAGATGTGACGCTTGGSATTCAGGCCAAAGAGTTCAATCTTGGATTCATCAGACCAAGAACACTTTAGGTGCCTTTTGTCAAACTCCAAGCGGGTGTCTTTTACTGAGGAGTGGCTTCCGTCTGGCCACTCTACCATAAAGGCCTGATTGGTGGAGTGCTGCAGAGAGGGTTGTCCTTCTGGAAGGTTCTCCTATCTCCACAGAGGAAGTCTAGAGCTCTGTCAGAGTGACCATCAGGTTCTTGGTCACCTCCCTGACCAAGGCCCTTCTCCCCCGACTGCTTCTCCTCTGAGGCCAGCTCTAGGAAGAGTCTTGGTGGTTCCACACTTCTTCCATTTAAGATTGATGAGGAGCCACTGTGTTCTTGGGGACCTTCAATGCTGCAGACATGTTTTGGTACCCTTCCCCAGATCGGAGCCTCGACAAAATCTGTCTCGGAGCTCTACGGACAATACCTTCGACCTCATGGTTTGGTTTTTGCTCTGACATGCACTGCCAACTGTGGGGCTTTATATAGACAGGTGTGGGCTTTTCCAAATCGTGACCAATCAATTGAATTTACCACAGGTGGACTCCAATCAAGTTGTAGAAACATCTCAAGGATGATCAATGGAAACAGGATGCACCTGAGCTCAATTTCGAGTCTCATAGCAAAGGGTCTGAATACTTATGTAGTTATGTTTTTTAATTTTAGTTTTTTATACATTTGCAAACATTCTCAACCTGTTTTCGCTTTGCCATTATGGGTATTGTGGGTATATTGGTAAGGATTTTCTTTTTATTTAATCAATTTGAGAATAAGGCTGAACGTAGCAAAATGGGGGAAAAGTCAAGGGATCTGAATACTTCCGATGGCACTGTATATGTGGGGTGCAAGGCAGCAGCTACTCTTCCTGGGGTCCGGCAAAATTAAGTCCGTTTTTTAAAACATTACAATACATTCATAACAGATTTCACAAGTGTGTGCCCTCAGGCCCCTACTCCACTAACATGTCCTGGCATAGTACATTTGGGAGCAGCTTAGTAATGTAATTTACTCAAGCTCTGGGATAGGACATTGTTTTTGCACCGGTAACAGTCATATTTCTTACCATGGCGCTGCCCAAAATCACGGCTGGTGAGAAGGTCGAGGAAATCTGCCCACTCCCGCTCTTCACAGGATTCAGAGAAACCTTTTTAAGGACGGGCAAGAGGCAGAATAACTTGAGCTCGTAGCTCCTGCACCTGGTGCAGGCCTCCGACAGATGGAGAAGCACCGCTCGAACCAGAACAGGGATGGATGGTTGCCGACTTCAAAATTGTAGGGAAGGAGTAGGCACAGCGGCCGCAGACACAGGTACCCTCAGCGACGAAGGTGCAGGAAGTTCAGGCTCCAGGGCGGCGAAACTATTCTTTGTTTGTTTCCGCTCTACTGCTTTGCGGGAGGCCGCTGTGTTCGGCTTCCACGGCTCGTGACATGAAACCATTGTTGATTGCCATGCTCCTCTTGCTGTGCTCCTTCGATTACGCTATCATATGGGGGAGGAGAGCAGGAGATGGCTTAC
>NW_019947595.1:0-17494 GCF_002910315.2 Salvelinus sp. IW2-2015
AAAATATATATATACAGAGGGTGGGACAGGGAAATGTAACAAGATTAATTGTGCTACTTCTAAAATGAAATAAGTTTATTGGTCACATACGATTTAGCAGATGTTATAACACGTGCAGTGAAATGCTTACATGCAGACATAGACAGTACCAGTGTAAAGTTTGGACACACCTACTCATTCCAGGGTTTTTCTTTATTTTTACTATTTTCTACATTGTAGAATAATAGTGAAGACATCAAAACGATGAAATAACACATATAGAATCATGTGGTACCTAAAAAAAGTGTTAAACAAAACAAAAAATATTGTATATTTGAGATTCTTCAAAGTAGCCACCCTTTGCCTTGAACAATCTTGGCATTCTCTCAACCAGCTTCACCTGGAATGCTTTTTCAACAGTCTTGAAGGAGTTCCCACATATGCTGAGCACTTGTTGGCTGCTTTTCCTTCAGTCTGCGGTCCAACTTATCCCAAACCATCTCAATTGGGTTGAGGTCGGGTGATTGTGGAGGCCAGGTCATCTGATGCAGCACTCCATCAKTCTCCTTCTTGGTCAACTAGCCCTTACAGAGCTTGTGTTGGGTCATTGTCCTGTTGAAAACCAAATGATAGTCCCACTAAGCTCAAACCAGATGGGATGGTGTATCGCTGCAGAATGCTGTGGTAGCCGTGCTGGTTAAGTGTAACTTGAATTCTAAATACATCACTGACAGTGTCACCAGCATAGCACCCCCACACCATCACACCTCCTCCTCCATGCTTCACGTTGGGTACCACACATGCGGCGATGTTCTCCTACTCTGCGTCTCACAAAGATGCGGCTGTTGTAACCAAAAATGTGGACTCATCAGACCAAAGGACATATTTCCACTGGTCTAATGCCCACTGCTCATGTTTCTTGGCCCAAGCAAGTCTCGTCTTCTTATTGGTGTCCTTTAGTCGTGGTTTCGTTGCAGCTATTAGACCATGAAGGCCTGATTCTTGCAGTCTCCTCTGAACAGTTGATGTTGAAATGTGTCTGTTACTTGAACTCTGTGAAGCATTTATTTGGGCTGCAATTTCTGAGGCTGGTAACTAATGAACTTATCCTCTGCAGCAGAGGTAACTCTGGGTCTTCCTTTCCTATAGCGGTCCTCTTGAGAACCAGATTCATCACAGCGCTTGATGGTTTTTGCAACTGCACTTTAAGAAACTTTCAAGTTCTTGAAATTTTCCAAATTGGACTTGACCTGTCATGTATTTTAAAGTAATGATGAAACGTTGTTTCCCTTTACTGATTTGAGCATGCTTCTTGCCATTAATATGGTCTTTACCAAATAGGGCTTATCTTCTGTATACCACCCCTACCTTGTCATTAACACAACTGATTGGCTCAAAATAGGCTCATTTTTGTAAGGGAAGGAAAGGAATTCTTGCACTAGAGTAATGTTCAAAACTGTCTTTACTACTGGAGAGAACGTCCAAACCCATAGTAAATTGAACTTAGTCGAGCATGTCCTCATGTGCCACTACCTCAATGTATGGCGTAGATGAGAGAAAGAGTGCAGAGTGTCTCCAATCGTCGTGAGTGTGATTGTCGAAAAGCTGTCATGCGTGCTCAGAGTCTATGCAGCCCTACAGATAGCCTTTTGAAGAAAGTGCTCAAACAACTAATGATGGTCTGTAATACTTTGTGTTTAACACGGATTTTTTTGGTTCCGAGCGTCGCATGGATCTCCATACTGCTCCTACTTTCAATAAGTTTTCAACGTCTCTACAATAGTTAGTGTTACTCAACAATGCGATAATAGGGAGATAGATTCGTGCAAAAAATAGTAAGTTAGGATGGTTGCGCGTGTACCACAATACAACCACTTCTATCTTTACTGAGGATATCTAAGAGTCACTATGATGAAAAATCAATCTCTGACCCTAGCTCATACTCGAGGCGCATCAACTGGCATACTAGAACCAACTAGCAAGAATACATTTAGCTATTTTCAAACTACATAAATATTTGTTGAGACTCCTCACATAAAGACATAATATTGTAGTTCAATATATCTAGGCAACAAATCTATCATAGAAGCTATATCTGAGAAGCTTCCCTTACGCATAACCACTCTACTCTTCACTCTAAATAGACCACTAGAAGAGGGCTTCATACAATGAGACTCAACAATTGATATTAAGACTCTTGAACCGCAGGGCATATTGAGAGAGAATAACAGGCACCCAAATTTTCAAGGTACCGTTATCATAGAATCGCAAACTGTTGGCTAGCCCACACCTGCGGCTGCACACAGTAGACCCACCAACACCCATGCACCATTCTCCCTCTCCACACACCATGCCCAAGCACCCCCTCCACACGCCAATAGTCCAGTCAGCACCCACGGCCCCCCGTCTCATACTGGTTCCCAGACAACTAAGGAGAGAACATCGTTTATTTTCTCTGAGATCCAGCAATATAGTTAGTATATGTATCATGGATGTATTGATTGTGGATCCTATATGTATATGTATGTGAACATATTGAATTATGAATGATGATATTTTGGTATTGACATAGTATCAATGCGTATTGCATGTATTCTAGTCACATTGGAATATATTCCTCTATGATTACAATAAGGTTTATTAAAATAATTTCTTTAAGCTAAATCTCGATGTGATTTAAATATGATAACTTTGAACTGAGATTGATGACGTTGATCTACTTGTGAAATATTTAAATGATTATGAATTGTTATAGATAGATGTTAATTTGGTTGAAATAATGATATGATATGATTATGGATGATATTGTTTATGAGTGAAATAAAATATTGATGAGACACTATGATTGAGAGAAATTTGATTACGAAGTGGTATGATGATATTGATTATGATTATTGAGGTGGACCAATGGATCTATAGTGTAGATTGTAAGACTTGAGGATCTTTGATGTTAAATAGTGTGTATTACGTGGGAAATTAGTGAGCTGTTTTTGCGACTTGTATATCGTATAACATATAGATGTTAGTCTTGATATTATACCTGTTGTTTTTGGACTGCACTTTTTTGAGTCTTGACAATGATATGCTTAGATAATTGCACATTTCATATGAATAAACACTAACTTGATTATTGATGATTGATGATGATTGATGGCTAGATTTTCGAGTGATATTGAATTATTGAATGATATAATATTTTTGAATGTTGAATTCATTTGATTTTGATACTTATCTACCCCTCTGAATGCCTTTAATGAAGGTGTTTGGTTGTTAGTGTATTTGATATCTAGTCAGATGGATTTATTTGGATGCTCTGTCTGTAGATGATAGAGTGTGTGCGATTATGATGATGAATTATGCCATGATGATGATATTAATTGATGATGATGTTGTTTTATGTGGATCAGATGCAGAGAGCATACGCATCGTGTTTCTACTGATATGGTGTCATGAGGAGTTTACGCTTTCATAGATGTCTCCTGCTCGTTGCGTTCCTACGTGGGATCCTACTTATCCTCCCGCGTCTCCACGGAGAGCGTCTGACAGGGTTACGCTCGTCGTGCTAGTTTCACAACATACAGTGCGACTCAGGTCGCGCATGCGACACACACATGCATCGACGAGCGAGGGCGATCATACTTGAGCGACACCATCACACCGACAGCACCACACACACATGGCGAGAACACATCACAGCAGCTCCACCCACAGCGACACTACGAGCGAGCAACACGACATCTACTCGAGCACTACGAACCCCTACACACACATTGCACTCTCAGCATTTCCAACAGAGCACCACACTTACACCTCTTGACACACACACCAGCACACACAACAACAGCGACAACTTACAATCTCAGCGAGCACATCACACCTACAAACCACAGACACACACACACACACACACACGCGAACACAAGCAACACTACACACACACCAATACTTTCTTCTAGTAGATCCCGATCGTACATGCATTACTTGAACGTCTCTCACTTGGTCCTCCAAGTTAGTCGTGCGTCTCTCTCTCGTTGTCTCAACCAACAGAAAGGACGGTTCGGAAGAGCGTGATTCCAGGGTCTCCGGCATTCAGTCCCGGACCATAGTCGAATGATGACCTGTCTCTGATGCACGAGTTCCGTAATCGTACCCTGACCCTCCCCCCATATGCCAATAGCCCATGTGTGAACGTAGCGTAGCTGAGTGGGTGACTGTCTCGTCTCAGGAGAGCTCAATATCGGATAATGACACAAGTGCATACTCAAGACATACATCATGCATATCGTCGTCTCTCCCCATCTCCTCCTCTCCTCTTTGCTCCTTGCCTCCTCCTGCCAGTCCCATCTGAGGTCTGCTGCTCTGTGGTTTGCGTGCGTGCGTGCTCTTTCCTACTGACTTCTTTTTCTGTCTGTCTCTATTCTTCTGCGTCTCTTACATCTAGCTTCTGTACATTTTGTCTCTTACTCCTCCCTCCTTTCACTTCTCACACCCCCTATATCTTTTGATGCCTAGACAGGAGGGAACTCAGTGAGGCCTGATATAACCTGTCTTTCTTTTCTAACAGCGAGTGATGGTGGACATCATATTGGTTCTACTGGGGTACTGGCGAGCACAATATTCTGACGAGATCCACCGAGTAAGACATCACCCCTTTAAGCCTAGCCTCTGCCTCAACCCTCAACACTTCACCACGTTGACCTAAACCTCCTACCCAATTCACATATGAAGAGCGCCGTGTATGCCTCTCAAACATTCTGCGTGCGCGGCGAGATACATACTAATACAACAGACATACAAGGTGGAATAACTCTTTACTCTAAGATTATAACCTACCCTCTGTTTGACTCATAATGTCTACCTTCTAGCATTAGCACTCGTCATTCTATACACCCATCTTCTACCAACTTCACCACTTAGTACTACACCTCCTACCCAATCACATCACCCCCTTACTAACCTCCGTAGCTTACGCCTTCACTCATTTCTCAGACCATCCTCTTCCAACTCATTATCCTCCTACCCCAGTCCACGGAATCATCCCCTTTCGTGAGCTAGACACCGGCTACCCCATGCTCATCTAGGTCAACCACATTCCTTTCATGTGGAATCTCGTTCTCTCCTATTCCAGCCAATATCACATCAACGCTCTGGTAGCAATGAAATAGCATTCTCGCTACCACCGAGTTCATCCAGAGCGCGCACTTTACTAACCTCCTACCCAATCACAGTCACCCTTACTCAAACACCTACCCAAAGGTGGTGACACTTCAGGTACAGCCCCCGTTACTACACAAACCTCCTCGTCTATACCTAACAACCTCATACTCAATGGATCAAGCGCGAACATGGACTAACCTCACCCACCATAACAAGGACCACAGATACATCACGCAAGATTTACGATGAAACGACTTCGCATACCCAATCAGCAATAAGACAAGCACCTAACTAAGAGCAACGACATACCGCAATACACATCACGCCTTATCTTAAACCACCGTGACCCAAATCACATCACCCACTTTTACTAACCTCCTACCCAATCACACAAGCCAGTATACTATAACACCTACGCACAATCAGCGAGATGCACCCCTTACTAACCTCCTACCCAATCACATCACCCCTTACTAACCTCCTACCCAATCACATCACCCTTTACTAATCGCCTACCCAATCACATTACTTATCACTGATAATTCCCCCTTTCCACCCAGCCCTTGCAGACCTGAAGCTTGACTTAAATTGTTCTGTGTTTCATTCCGTCAGCTCAGTTGAAACAAACCCACTGTAATCAATGAGACTTGCTACACTGGCTGCAGTGATGCATCAGAATGCAAGACTTGCATTACTAAACCATCTTTTACGCTTCAAGTCTATTTTTAGTGCAGAGAAACACATCTGTGAAGCATACGCAACTATGATTGGTTATTGACCTATCACTCACAGGAGGATCAACGTGGGGATTGGATTTCAGGCTGATGTCCCACCTCTTCAGGACCAAAGACACTCTCARTCAGACACCCACAATGCACTGGTGTTGTGGACGCCCTGGGATGCCCTGGAAAACTCATCCACCCAGCACAGAGGTACACACACACAGCTAACGCATTAGTACACCCYCTYCAATCATGCAGTACAGTATACAGCAAGCAGTTTAGCAGTTACACCGGCAGGCCCCGGTGGCAATAAATTAATAATAKCAAAAGRTTACCTTGACGTGGAAGAGTTCCAGTGTTGGATAGCCATACCRGACTAGCTAACATAGCATCCCTCTCTGTTTTAGCCAGGTGTTTGAGTAAGCTAAACTAGCTAGCTGCATATGCTAGCTAAGAAAGTGAAAGCGGGAGAAAAAAAAAAGTGAAATATAGCTAGCTCTCTCTCTCTCTTGCTTCTCTTTCATTTTTGAATGAATGAATTTGTTCAAAACTYTTCAACTATTGTCTTTCTCTCTCTTTGAGTCAACTACTCACTATGCACTGCAGTGCTAGCTAGCTGTAGCTTATGCTTTCAGTTCTAGATTCATCCTCTGATCCTTTGGTTGGGTGGACAACATGTCAGTTCATGCTGCAATAGCTCTGATAGGTTGGAGGATGTCCTCCGGAAGTTGTCATAATTGCTGTGTAAGTCTATGGAAAGGGGTGAGAACCATGAGCCTCCTAGGTTTTATATTGAATTCAACGTACCCAGAGGAGGACGGAAACTAGCTGTCCTCCGGCTACACCATGGTGCTACCCTACAGAGTGCTGTTGAGGCTACTGTAGACCTTCATTGCAAAATATTGTTTTATTRAATTATTTGGTGACGTGAATATATTTAGTGGCTCAAGGCTCAAGCCACGCCCACCTGATATTACTCCTCTGTTCAGTTTTCATGTGTTTGAGAAGTGGATCATTTATTTGTCAACTAATTATCACTTCACAGATTTACTGTCAAAATAGAAATGGACTATTACATGTTCAAACCATATTTTCTCTTGGACTTTATTATCAAGGAAAAGTGTGACGCSATGTCTGAAATGGATGGTGGAATCATGGGAAATCGTAGACATGGGAACACATTATTTTTGACCCACGTGTTTACACTACATGACCGAAAGTATGTGGACACCTGCTCATCGAACAATTCATACCAAAATCATTGGCATTATGGAGTTGGTACTCCCTCCTTTGCTGCTCTAACAGTCTCCATTATTCTAAGAAGGCTTTCCATTAGTTGTTGGAAAATTGTGAGGACTTYCTTCCATTCAGCATTTGTGAAGTCGGGCACTGATGTTGGGCGATTAGGCCTGGCTCGCAGTCAGCGCTCCAATTCATTCCAAAGGTGTCCGATGAGGGTTGAGGTCAGGGCTCTGTGCAGGCTAGTCAAGTTCTTCCACACCGATCTCGACAAACCATTTCTGTATGGAACTCACTTTGTGGACGGGGGCATTGTCATGCTGAAACCGGAAAGGGCCTTCCCCCAAACTGTTGCTAGAATGTCATTGTATGCTGTAGTGTTAAGATTTGCCTTCACTGGAACTAAGGGGACTAGACCGAACCATGAAAAACAGCCCGAGTCTATTATTCCTCATCCACCAAACTTTACAGTTGCACTATGCATTGGGGCAMGTTGCTTCTCCTGGCGTCCGCCAAACCCAGATTAATCCGTCGGACTGACAAACATTGAAGCGTGATTCAGCACTCCAGAGAACACGTTTCCACTCCTTTACAGTCCAATGGCGGAGAGCTTTACACCACTCCAGCCAACGTTTGGAATTGCGCATGGTGATCTTAGGCTTGTATGCGGCTGCTCGGCCATGGGAACGCCATTTTCATGAAGCTCCCGACGAACAGTCTTGTGCTGATGTTGCTTTCCAGAGGCAGTTTTTGGTACTCGGTTAGTGAAGTGTTGTCTAGACTGTAGGCCAGATATAATTTATGCGCTACTGTATTAGCCCACTGGGCGGTCTCCAATTTATTGTGAGCTTTGTGTGGCCTTACACCACTTTGCTGGCTGAGCGTTGTTTGTAACCTCAGAGCGGCCATTTTTCAGGGCAGCCCTTACACAGGGTAACAAACAGTCACTTTCACTCAGTCTGACCGAGGACCGCTTCTAGCAGGGTAGACAATGGTCGAGCGGCAAAACCTGAGTTGATTTGGAAAGGTGGTACATCAATATGATATGTTTGCTCGCATTGGAAAGTTCATTGAGCCTTTCGAGTACATTGCCATTCGCTATCTGGGCAAATGTTTTGTCTATGGAGATTGCAGCTGTGGTGCTCGATTTTTATACATCTGTCAGCAAAGGGGGTGGATTTGAAATAAGCCGAATCCACTATATGAAGGGGTGTCGCGTGGACATACTTGGTTTGTATTAATAAGTGTTATAAAAATGTATATATTTGATGGGGATTTGGTTTAACCCCGAGGTTGACAACACTCGACCACTGGGTATCACGTCTTCCTATTGCCCAGCACCTTCCGACAATCCCTGCCTAGGCCATGGAGTGGCTTGAGACCCATTCTGGAGAGCACATATAGAGTCCGGGTACTGGAACAGCCATTGGAACTAAGGGATAGTATTTCATGGGCTTAAATATTAAAAAAAAATAAGTGGTAAATTAGTGGAGATATGGAAGGGGATACTTTGTCCGCTCATGCTGTTCTTAGGGCAATCGGTAGAACTCACACCATAAACTTATATGGGCATGGCACGGGTACAGAATTAGGAGAATACTCACTAATATATGCAAATCCGAGTAGAAGGAGAGCACGGTACTCTACACCCTGCCGATGTCAGACGTAAAGGAACCGAGTGACACGATGCTTCTACACAAATTCTGGTACCTCATGACCAACAATAGGAAGTACCATTAACGTCTACTAGATGGTAAGGTATTCGAACCTGGGAATTGATTATAGGAGGGTCGCTCTAAATGCAATTTGCCCTTGGTTCCTATAGGGGCTCTTGTTTACATCATACAATCGCATAACGCACACGACGTACAAGAGCGCCCAGGACAACAGCAAATTAGACCGCGGAACCAAATCTAGATTGAGGAAAACAAAAAGATAATTATGTCTTTGAGAGACTCGGCCTATTTGGCAAAGGAATTACGACCACATTAAATACACGAACTAGTTGTGTCTACACTAAACTTTGTTAAGAATTTGCACTCCCATGTTGTTTTCTGATGCTCACCCTAATACAGAGAGTACCCAGTGGCAGAATACCTGACCACTGTGACTGACCCAAACTTAAGGAAAGCTTTGACTTTGTACAGACCCAGTGAGCATAAGCCTTGCTATTGAGAAAGCCGCCGTAGGCAGACATGGCTCTCAAGAGAAGACAGGCTATGTGCTCACTGCCCACAAAATGAGGTGGAAACTGAGCTGCCTTTCTCACCTCCTGCCCAATGTATGACCATATTAGAGAGACACTAATTTCCGCTCCTCAGATTCACCAGATCACAAAGAATGAGAACAATCCAATTTTGATAAACTCCCATTTTACTGGGAGAAATTCCACAGTGTGCCATCACGCAGCAAGATTTTGTGACCTGTTGCCGACAAGAAAAAAGGGCAACCAGTGAAGAACAAAACACCATTGTAAATACAACCCATATTTATGCTTATTTATTTTAACTTGTGTTGCTTTAACCATTTGTACATTGTTACAACACATGTTATATATCTAATATAACATTTGTAATGTCTTATTGTTTTGAAACTGTAATGTTTACTGTTATTTGTATTGTTTCTCTCTCTCTCTCTCTCTCTCTCTTCTCTCTCTCTCTCTCTCATTCAATTCAATTCAATTCAAGGGCTTTATTGGCATGGGAAACATGTGTTAACATTGCCAAAGCAAGTGAGGTAGATTTTCAAAAAGTGAAATAAACAATACAAATTAACACAATCTCTTCTCTCTCTGTCTGTCTGTCTGTCTGTCTGTCTGTCTGTCTGTCTGTCTGTCTGTCTGTTGTCTGTCGTGTCTGTCTGTCTGTCTGTCTGTCTGTCTGTCTGTCTGTCTGTCTGTCTTCGTGTCTGTCTGTCTGTTCTGTCTGTCTGTCTGTCTGTCTGTCTGTCTGTCTGTCTGTCTGTCTGTCTGTCTGTCTGTCTGTCTGTCTGTCTCTCTCTCTCTTTCTCTCTCTCTCTCTCTCTCTCTCTCTCTCTCTTCCAGTGGAGTGTCTGTTGATGATGTCATGTTCCAGTGTGTGTCCAGGGGCGGCTCTAACTCTGAGTACGCCCTGCACAGCCTATCCGAGAGCAGAGGAGACTTCCTGGTCAGAGTTTACATTTACATCACCTCAATCAATCAACATGTTGTTCGTCTCTGGAGGGAAAATCAGCAACAGTCACACAGAAAAGACAGAATGAAGAAAACACTAATCACTGTGTCCTAACCTAACCTCAGCTCCAACTCCAACCTGTCGTCCTCCTTCTATTTTTAATTATCTAAATCATTCAAATCAATCAAACCAATAAATCAATCGATGAATCAGTCTTGAGATTTCCCTCAATTTCCTCTCGCCTGTCTCCACCTTCTAGGGAAAACTGCTGGAGAAGATGCTCCTTCAGCACTGGCCGATGACAGACAACTCTCTCTCCTCCTACCACTACGCAGGTGTGTGAGATTCACACGCTCAACACTGTCTAAGCAGTTCCATACATAACTGTTCTCTCTCAGTTTTTTAAATTCAATTTGCTTTATTAGCATGACGTAACAATGTACGTCTTGGCAAAGCTTCCTTTGGAGATGAAGTGATACATTTACAATATTAACATAATCAAATATATAATAATCAAGATTGTCGACGATAATCAAGATAATCAAGATTGTCAATCAGTAACCGCAATAATCAAGGGTAAAAATAACAATGCAAGACATGTGCAAGTTGGTTGGTCTGTCAGACCACTCTCACGCTCTCTCTTTCTCTGTCTCTCTTTCTCTGTCTCTCTCTTTCTCTTTTTCTATTTTCTCTTCTCTCTCTCTCTCTCTCTCTCTCTCTCTCTCCTCTCTCTCTCTCTCGTCTTCTCTCTCTCTCTCTCTCTCTCTCTCTCTCTCTCTCGTCTTCTCTTCTCTCTTGTCTCTTTTCTCTCTTTCTTTCGTCTCTCTTTCTCTCTTTCTCTCTTTCTCTCTTTCTCTCTTTCTCTTTCTTCCTCTCTCTCTCCTCTCTTCTCTCTGTCTTTCTCTCTCTCTCTTTCTCTCTCTCTCTCTTTCCTCTCTTTCTCTTTCTCCTCTTTCTCTTTCTCTTTCTCTCTTCTTTCTCTCTCTTTCTCTCACTCTCCTTCTCTTTCTCTCTCTCTATTTCTCTTTCTCTCTTTCTCTCTCTTTCCTCTCTCTTCTCTCTCTTCTCTTTTTGTCTCTCTCTTTCAATTCAATTCAATTCAATTCAAGGGGCTTTATTGGCATGGGAAACGTTGTTAACATTGCCAAAGCAAGTGGAGTAGATAATACACAAAAGTTAAAATAAACAATACAAATTAACGGTAACAATTACACATACGAAAGTTTCAAAACAAGAAAGACATTAAAAAGTGTCATATTAATATATATACAGTTGTTGTAACAATGTACAAATGGTTAAAGCACACAAGTTAAAATAAATAAGCATAAATATGGGTTGTTATTTACAATGGTGTTTGTTCTTCACTGGTTGCCCTTTTCTTGTGGCAACAGGTCACAAATCTTGCTGCTGTGATGGCACACTGTGGAATTTCATCCAGTAGATATGGGAGTTTATCAAAATTGGGATTTGTTTTTTCAAATTCTTGTGGATCTGTGTAATCTGAGGGAAATATGTCTCTCTAATATGGTCATACATTGGGCAGGAGGTTAGGAAGTGCAGCTCAGTTTTCCACCTCATTTTGTGGCAGTGAGCACATAGCCTGTCTCTCTTTGAGAGCCATGTCTGCCTACGGCGGCCTTTCTCAATAGCAAGGCTATGCTCACTGAGTCCTGTACATAGTCAAAGCTTTCCTTAAGTTTTGGGTCAGTCACATGGTCAGGTATTTCTGCCACTGTGTTACTCTCTGTTTAGGGCCAAATAGCATTCTAGTTTGCTCTGTTTTTTTTGTTAATTCTTTCCCAATGTGTCAGTAATTATCTTTTGGTTTTCTCATGATTTGGTTGGGTCTAATTGTGCTGTTGTTCCCTGGGGCTCTGTGGGGTGTGTTGTGTTTGTGAACAGAGCCCTAGGACCAAGCTTGCTTAGGGGACTCTTCTCCGGGTTTCATCTCTCTGTAGGTGAATGGCCTTTGTTATGGAAGGTTTGGGAATCGCTTGTTCCTTTTAGGTGTTGTAGATTTAACGTCTTTTCTGGATTTTTGATAATTAGTGGGTATCGTCCTACATTTGCTCTGCATGCATTAATCTTTTCTCTCTTCTCTCTTCGTCTGTTTTCTCTCTCGCCTCTCTCTCTGCTTTCTCTGATTTCTCTTTCTCCTCTTTCTTCTCTTCTCTCTCTCTCTTCGTCTCTCTCTCTTTCATCTCGCGGTCTCGTCTTTCTCTTTTTTCTCTCACTCCTCGCTCTCTCTCTCTGTCTGTCTCTCCTCTCTCTCTCTCTCTCTCTCTCTGCTCTCTCTCTTCTCTCTCGTTCTCTCGTCTTTCTTCTTCTCTCTCTCTCTGTCTTTCTCCTCTCTCTCTCTCTCTCCCTCTCTCTGTCTCTCGTCTCTCTCTCGGTCCTCTCTCTCTCTCTCTCTCTCTCTCTCTCTCTCTTCTCTCTCTCTCTTTCTCTCTGCTTCTCTCTCTCTCTCTCTGTCTTTTTCTTTCCTCTCTCTCCTCTCCTCTTCTCTCTCTCTCTCTCTCTCTCTCTTCTCTCTCTCTCTTGTCTTCTGTCTCTGTCCTCTGGTCTCTGTCTCGGGCAGTGATAGTGGGGTCCAAGTGGAGATGAGGTTGTGAAGAAGAGCTTCGTGATTGTACCGAAGGACTTCCGCACGCATTCAAGAGAAACGGTACGGAACACAGCTTTTCACACCCTCAACTGAACTACTATGCACTCTATTAGCTTTTTGGATTAACGTGTTGTGGTGTGGTGTTGTGTGTGTGTGTGGTGTGTGTGTGGTGTGTGTTGGTGTTGTGTGTTGTGTGTGTGTGGTGTGGTTGTGGTGTGTGTTGTGTGGGTGGTGGTGTGTGTGTGTGTGTGTGTGTGTGTGTGTGGTAGTGGGGAACTAAGTCAGGTGTCTCAGTGGTGTAGAGTAATTTATCTGACACTTGGAAGAAGAGCTGCGTCTAATGTAAGGACACCGTCGGGCTGGCCAGCACACTTGCTGAGGTAAATTGTACGGACATTGCAACCGAAAGCTCATGGAATAATGTTGGCACGCGTTAAAGAACGTTCACATACAACTGCCTTGTTTGAATATGCATCATAACTTTCGTTTTCCAGTTAGGAGTTCAGTCGTTCGTCTATCAGGGCTTTTCACATAGTCACGAAGTAAAAGAAGCCCATTTTAGATGCTTGGGAACCAATACTGTGTCTTGCTCTTTGATAAGGAGCATTAATGGTTAGGGAGGGACTTTGAGGAGGTGTGCCCCACCAATAATGGAGCTCTCACACAACAGATCACCTGCACCTCTTGGGCCAGTGATGTATAACTGAATGGACAGAGAGTGATCACATGACCACAGTTCCATTCCTTTGTTGAAGATTCCAAAAGTGCATTTGAAGCCAAGGACGTTTGAGCTTCAACCAGGAAATGACGTGCCAGGCTAGCTCAGTGCTGCTCTCTGATTGAGTATCTCAAGTTGAAGGCCAACCAGGGGTACTGCACGGCTGCCAAAATGAGCTACTAAAATTATCATTATCATTTTCTTCTGAGTGACTTTAAACATATCAGGGCATACAATCTAGTGGTGTTAGAACAATGATTTGTCTCCATGATTGTCTTCTAAATATGTATTTATTCACATGAATGATTGGACAGTGGGGCGCATCTTTCACTGGGACGGGGGGGATAATGACCGCCCCCCCCCCCACACAACACACACACACACAATTTTGAAATTGTTGTTTTTGTCCCTCCAGGTTTTATAATTGCATGCGCTACCAAAACGCGGCAACGTGTGCTTTAGGACCATGTGGGTGCTCAGCGCGGTCGGGTAGGCTGTTTCCCCGGTTTCAGACAGCTGGATTTAGGATTTTGTACTGGACACGCAAAGAGCTCGGAAGGATGTGTGAAGGCATAAAGCTTCTGTAAAGGCTGGCGTATAAGGACAGAGCAGGAGAGATGATCAGAGACAGTTGCTGTCTGTGTTGCGCTTTTTCTCAGAGTTGTACAAGCAAGCAGAGCAGGAACTGGCTTCTCTTTAGTTGAATGATCTAGCTGGCAAGGTAACTGCTGTTTGACYTAAGTGCTGAGCTAGAAGTGTAACTGACATGTTATGTTAGCTAATGTTTCATCCCCTCTCCACTGAAGTGAATGAACTACTAGCAGCTAGATAGCTAGCTAGTAGCTACCACAGCCAATCCAGCTCTAGCTAGCCTCTAGCTATCTGTCAGGTAGCAGTACGTAAAGGCTGTTGTGTGTATGGAAATATTTTGTAGCCTTTGTTTTGTCCCATTTCAACAGAAGTACATTTGATGATGTACCATAGTACCATTAGCTAGAGCTAGCCAAARGTTGGCTAACGTTAGCTAGCTAGCTCACTAACTTTAGCTATTATTTTTACCTCAATAACACTAGACTTGAATCAAACGATGAAAACAGTGGCCAAACGATTGAAGACCAATATATTCTGACATTTCTTCAGCGTAATGTTAGTTTTTATTAGAGTCAGTATAGCAATGTAATGTTATTGATCTGTCAGTTTCCCTAGCTAATTCCCTAGTTTTCACACTGACACGGTATGAACAGCTCTACAGGCTTCACTGTCATGGTGCACAGTCAGTACACAACACTATGGTCATCATGTCTTAGCAGGATCAGATGGTGACAGGTGTCCCAGCAGGGTCAGACAGCCAGGGAAGACCAGGCTACGGAGCTCAGGTGAATTTAGCAGTATATTATAACAATTAGTGAATGGATATAAAGTTCCATCTTGAGTTGATGGGTAGACTARAGTCTGAGATCAGGGAATAATGGTCATCTCAATGATTGAACCATCGACTCTGTTCTTGGATAATATAATGTATAAATGTACACCAATGTAATTCTTTGTCATGCCTCAATGGGTCGGGGTGGAATTAGACGTACCACAACGCAGCCAGCGGGTCGGAATGCGTTATAGCACGAAATTTTCACTCGCGGAGTCGGGCGTCGCAGGCGGCTCGGGCCGTTGCAAGAGCTGGGGTCTGGGCGTGTTCAGGCGGATGGGACCTGAGTAGGGAAATTGCTCGTAGCACAGGGCGGGTACGGTAAGAACGTTAGCAGCGGACTCTGGCGCCGTTTGCAGGCGGGTCTGCGACGCTGCAGGGCGGGTTCTGTAGCGTTTTAACAGCGAGCGGCTCGGGCGTGCAGGCGGTGTCGTTGCGTTGCAGGCGGGTCGGCGCCGTCCAGGCGGGTCGGGCGCTAAACCAGGCGGCGGTCGGAATTAAGCGTCCATGGGAAGCGGTGGGAATTCGGAAGGGCGTCTCAGATATATTCGAACTGCGGTCGGGCGTCCAGCAGGCGGCTACGGAGCGCATGTCAGCGCCTCGCGGGTCGGCCGCGCTTCAGAGGAATGAGAAAAAAAAAAAAATTCATATGGTACAGCGGGTCGGATTATCTGGCACAGTAGTTAATCACAGGTGGCGGGGTCGGTGCGATAGGTACGAGAAGGGCGTAGATCACGGTACGGGAAATGTGGGCAGTTATTCACAGTATCAGCGGAGCTCCGGGTTAGTCTGCCAGGCGGGGAATATGGACGCTACGGGCGGATCTTCTAGGCGGTGATCGTAGGCGTTCCATCTGCAGGCGGAATATCGGGAGATCTCAAGCGTTTCTAGCAATCTTCGAATACAAAGGTTGTTAGGTTCATTGAAGAGATGAAAATGCGGGTCGGGCGTCCAGGCGGGTCGGGTGCGTCCAGGCGGCTCGGTGGCGGTGCAGGCCGGCTTCGGGCGTTCAGGCGGGTCGGGCGTACACAGGGGGTCGGGCGTTGCAGGCGGCATCGGGCGTGTCAGCTCGCGGCTCGGCAGTGAGTCGGCTCGCGTCAGGGGGTGGTGTCGTATGCAGAAGTCTCAGCACGCGGGTCGGGCGTTGCGAGAGCGGTTTCAGGTTGGCGTACAGGCGGTCGGGCGTGCCAGGCCGGGTCGGGCGTGGGCAGGCGGGTCGGGGCGTCTGGCAGGCGTCAGGGTGAATTTCACTGTAGAGGATGTCATAAAGACACTCAGAGTGAAGTCTAATGTACTTCATTTGTAAGAGTTGTTCATTTGTTAGGCTATTAGTTAAAGGTGCAACACAATATTGATTACTGAATTATCATTGATCTAGTTCAGTCGTATCAATCACTTACCTAGCTTGATGACTGCTAGAAGGGCTACGGGTCATTTTAGATGGTGTAGAAATACAGGAAATTAGCTTAAGATGCCCCCAAAACCCCCCGCCAAGTTATGCCCCTCCCCCACTTCTAAAACCAAGTAGATAGACCTGTAGATAGAAAAAACCTGTAGATAGACCACGAAGATTGTCATTTTCCCCTCACTATAATGGGGGGGTCTTGTTTTCTGCAAAAAATGCCTGCAGTACCGTGGTCGGCCTTGAACTTTGTGGCTTCACTGAGAGGGGGCAGTCGTTCTCCCCTGCTCTGGGCCCACAGCCAATCACATCGTCTCCCTCGTCAGCGGGGACTACAATGACGGACAGGTGAGTGTCTCAGTGGAGAGAAATAGAGACAGAGAGAGTGCAATATTTACTGTTCATTTCTAATAAAAAACAATGATGTTGTTTTGTGTCTTCTCARTTTTGTTTATTGATTATTTCACTTGCTTAGGCAATGTAAACACTTTTCCCATGCCAATAAAGCTCATTTGAGTTGAATTGAAAGAGAGAGAGAGAAGCCAGACAAGGTACAGAGAGAACCTACCAGACTTGCTGTCAGTACTACTGTAACCTGTTCTCTCTGTAGGTCTATCCATCTCAGCCCACCATGAATGGTAAGATGGGGCTCCACACCATTTCGACACAGAACGCCTGCCAACCGATCCACAGTGGTTCCTCCTGTCACCTGCTCCAGGTTGGTTCTGGTTCTGGTTGCTGTAGCCCAGCCCTGGGAGAGATAGAGAGGCCCAGCAAGGCTCACTTTTATGGGCCGGTCTGTCTGAGGATGTCCCCCTCTCTATTCAGCTCCAGTCCCAGACCGAGCAACTCTACCCCCAGCGCCAAGCTCCACACACAGCCTACCCCTCCATACCCCTGTAGGGCGTGTACCAAGTAAGAGAGATACCTTCTGTCAATCTATCCATCTATCCATCCATCTATCCATCCAGCAATGTCTCTACTATATATTCTCTAGTCTCCTCTGTCTGTCTGTCTGTCTGTCTGTCTGTCTGTCTGTCTGTCTGTCTGTCTGTCTGTCTGTCTGTCTGTCTGTCTGTCTGTCTGTCTGTCTGTCT
>NW_019947595.1:18401-20975 GCF_002910315.2 Salvelinus sp. IW2-2015
GCCGTTTCCGTCCGTCCGTTTTTTTTTCCGTCGTCCGTATTCCGGTCCGTTCGTTCCGTCGTTCTCCACCGTTTCTGTCTGCTCTGTGTTCTCATCTCTCCTCCTCTCCTTCAGGGTAGTATCTCTTATGTCTTCCTGTGTCCCGTGTTCGTCTGTCCGTCTGTCTGGTCTGTCCTGCTGTCCTGTCTGTCTGTCATGTCTCGTCTGTCTGATCTGTACGCCTGTCTTGCCGTCCGCCGTTCGTCTGTCTGTTGTTCTCATTCTCTCTTCCTCTCTCCTTCAGGGTGTTCTCTAGTCTCTGTGGTCCGTTAAAAGAAACCCGTCCGATTTGGTGCTTCCGTCTTGTCTGTCTGCTCCTGTTTGTCTTGTCTGTCTGTCTGTTCTGATCTGAGTCTTGTCGTTCGTACACCCCAGTATGAAAAAATCCCGTCGCCGTGCGTGTCTGTCCTGTCTGTCTGTCTTGTCGTCTGTCTGTTTTCCGGTCTGTCTCGTCTGTGTTCTCCATTATATCCTCCTCTCCTTTTCAGTGGTGTTCTCATAGTCTCTGGCTGTGTGCCGTGAGCAGCACGGTGGGTCCGTTTTTTCCGATACTGTCTGTTATCCGTCTAGTCCGCTCTGCGCGTCCCGTCCCCTCTCTGTCTGTCTGTCTGTTGTCTGTCTGTCTGTCCTGTCTGTCTGTCGCCTGTCTGTCTGTCTGGTCTGTCTGTCTGGTCCGTTGGCTCGTGCCGTTCCGTCTCTTGTCTGTACTGCTGGTTCTCATTCTCCTTCTCTCCCTTCAGGGTGTTCTCTAGTCTCGCTGTGTCCGTCCGTCCGTATGCGTGGCGTGCTGTCCGTGGGCCCAGAGAATCCCGTGGTTACCGTCGTCTAAGTACTGATCCGTGCTGATCTGTCTGTCTGATCTGATCCTGTTCGTCTGTCTGTCTGTCTGTCTGTTCTGTCTGTCTGTCTGTCTGTCTGTCTCTTCTGGTCTGTCTGTCCTGTCTGTCCGTCCGTCCTCCGTCCTCTTACATACCGCCTGTCGCTTCCGTCGTCCCGATATTCCGTCTGATGAGCGTCGTGGTCTCTGTGTTCTCATCTCTCCTCGCTCTGGTCTTCTTCAGGGTGTTCTCTAGTCTTCCCTGTGTCCAGTCCGTCCTGTCCTCCGTCCGTCTGTCCTTGTCTGTCTGTCTGTGTCTGTCTGTCCTGTCCTGTCTGTCGTGTCTGTCTGTCTGTCTGTCTGTCTGTTCTGTCTGTCCCGTTCCGTCCGTCGTCCGTTCGTCCGTCGTCCGTTGTCCGTCTCGTGTCTGTCGTGTGCTCTCATCTCTTTGCTCCCTCATCGCTTCAGGTGTTCTCTAAAGTGAAGAAGTCGTAATGCTCTCAATAGAAGACAACATATCGTCCATGGAGGACATCAGAAGAGAGCTGCACTGACTCCTCAAACTAATACCCTACAATCCCTAGCCCCTAACCCTAATACCCTACACCCGACACTTTTGACCCTAACCATACATCCCTACACCAGCACTGTCCCTAAACCCTACAGCCTTATCACCAAGGCACTCGACCCTAAATCCCTACACCCTGGTAACTTTTGAACGACTGGGGCCTAATGTATGGAACAGGGCCTGGTTTCCCAAAAAGCATCTTGAGGCTAAGTTCACTGCTGGATCCTTCTCGTAGGAGCATTGTCACATCTCTAAAACCCCATTGTTAATAACGTRGCACTTAAAGGAAAACACTTGTAATCTAAGGCCTGCCTCAGACCACTCGTAGAACAACGTCATATTGTCTTGTTGCCCTCCCATAGCCACTTCATATGCGTACTCGCTCCGGAATGGGGAAAAATATTATTTTGTATTTTATCCAGTTAAGTTCAGTTATATTATTATTACTGAAATATCATATGATATAAAATAAAGCGTYTCTTGTCTGCTAAATGAACAAGCCTACGGCCTATAGAATGTCTCATAGCCAGATAACATTCAGTAGGACAACTCATACTGTTTTTCTGAAATARAWTTTCTTTATAATGTTTCCTCAGAGCTGCCTAAATTAAATAATGGATTTATTGTGATGGTGTAGGCTATATTACTTTGATTTATTTAGATGTTTTTTTTTTTAATTTAAATGTTCCAAAGGTCACGCATCAGTTGTTTGTATTTGTGGAGGCCTGGAGTTGAACCTGTTTATGTTAATTAACGGTTAATTACCGTGAGACCGGCAGCCTTTTGCATGACAATAACCGTCTGATGAAATGTCATGACCGCCACAGACCTAGGAAAGATGCATCGTTTAAACACTTGTAAGCCTTAAGTTCCATTGCTATTGGGAAACCGTACCCAGATCAAAGTGAGCCTATCCGTTTCCTATCCGTTTATATCAGTTTATATCAGTTTATATATGAGTCACAGCAGAGTTTGAGTATTATATGGCTGCGTTTACACAGGCAGCCCAGTTCTGATTTTTTCCCCCCCCAATTATTGGCATGAGAGCTGATCTGATTGGTCAAAAAACCAATTAGTGGGAAAAGATCAGGATCGTGCTCATTAATGTTCCATGTGTTATTGCCCATGTTCATCCCTAGCATCCCTAGCA
>NW_019947596.1:0-9522 GCF_002910315.2 Salvelinus sp. IW2-2015
CAGAAAAAAAAAGATCAGAAAAAAACATTCTAATTAATAATAACAATAATTAAATCATTTCTGGGATCTTTTATTTTCAGCTCACTGAAAACATGGTACCAACACGTAACATGTGTGTTTATATGTTGTTTAGGTAGAAAGCTTTTATGTTCCCTCAACCATCCGAGAAGCTCTCCTCAATAGCCACAGAACTTCAGCACCACGGACAGCTGCCATTACTGGCTCTTCAGCAGAGAAAAGTCCATGTTACTGTGTAGCCTGTAACAGACACTTCTTCTGTGGTTTTCAGTCGACTTGCTGCCTCCTATATTTGCTATATATAATATAATTTACCAAGGAAGGTCGTAGTGGTTAATGGTAGTAGTGAGGGATAGTAGTGGTAATCGGTAGTAGTTAGGGAGAGTAGTGGTAAATGGTAGTAGTAGGGAGAGTAGTGGTAATGGTAGTAGTAGGGGGATAGTTATGGTAATGGTTAGTTAGTAGTTTAGAGTAGTGGTAATGGTATAGTTAGGATAGTAAGTGGTAATGGTAAGTAGTAGGGATTAGTAGTGGTAATGGTAGTAAGTAGGGAAGAGTAGTGTAATGGTAGTAGTAGGGAAGTTAGTAGGTAATTGGTAGTAAAGTTAGGGATAGTAATGGTAGTAGTAGGGATAGTAGTGTTAATGGTTAGTAGTAGTTAGGAGTAGTGGTAATGGTAGTAGTAGGAGATAGTAGTGGGTAAATCGGTAGTAGTAGGGATAGTAATGGTAGTAGTAGGGATAGTAGTGGTAATGGTAGTAGTAGTTTAGAGTAGTGGTAATGGTAGTAGTAGGGAGTAGTGGTAATGGTAGTAGTAGGGATAGTTAGTGGTAATGTTAGTAGTTAGGGAGAGAGTGTAAATGGTAGTTAGTAGGAAGTAGTTGGTATTGATAGCTAAGTGGTATGGTAGCATGAGGGATAGTAGTGTAATGGTTATTAGTAGTAGTTAGAGTAGTGGTAATGTAGCAGTAGGGAATAGTAGTCGGTAATTTGGTAGTAGTTAGGATAGTAGTGGTAAGTATAGACGTAGTAGGGATAAGTGGCTAATGGTAGTAGTAGGGATAGTATGGTAAGTAGTAAGTAGGGATATATGTGGTAATGGCGTAGTAGTAGGAGTTAGTCAGTGGTTAATGGTAGTAGTAGGTCGATAGTAGTGGTAATGGTAGCTAGTAGGATTAGATAGTCGGTAAATGGGTACAGTAGTAGGGATAGTAGTTGGTAATGTAGTAGTTAGGGAGAGTAGTTTAATCGGTAGAGTAGGGAGAGTAGCGGTAATGGTATAGTAAGGGTAGTTAAGTGGTAATGGTAGTCAGTAGTTAGAGTAAGTGGTAATGGTAGTAGTAGGGATAGTAGTGGTAATGGTAGTAGTTAGGGAATAGTAGTTGGCGGTAATGGTAGTTTAGTAGGGAGATAGTGGTAATCTTGAGGTAAGTAAGTAGGTAGAGAAGTAGTATAAAAGAGTCCTAGTAATAGAGAGTAAAGTAGGAATGAGTAGTATAGAAGAGAGCGTAGATAGAGCAGATACGACAGAGAGTAATAAAAGTAAGAAGGCGTAGGCGAGAGTAGTTGGTAATATGATCAGTGTGGATATTGGTAGCAGGTAGCGATAGTAGTGGTGGTAATGGTAGTAGTAGGGATAGTAATTGGTTTAGTAGTTAGGATAGTAGTAGTTAATGTAGTTAGTAGGATAGTAGTGGTAATGGTATAGTAGGGATAGTAGCTTGGTAATTTGGTAAATAGGAGGGATAGTTAGTGGTTAATGGTAGTAGTAGGGATAGTAGTGGATAATGGTATAGTAGGAGATAGTAGTGGTAATGGTTTAGTAGTAGGATAGTAGTGGATGGTAGTAGTTAGGGAATAGTAGTGGTTTAATCGGTTTATAGTAGGGATAGTAGTTTGGTAATGGTAGTAGGTTAGGGATAGTGTGGTAAATGGTAGTAGTAGGGGATAGTAGTGGTAATGGTTAGTAGTAGGCATAGTAGTGCTGAGGTAATCAGGTAATAAGTTGTTCGTAAATGGTAGTATTTATGGATAGTAGTTGGTAATTGGTTAGCTAGTAGGGATGAGTAGTGGTTAATGGTTCAGTAGTAGGGATTAGTAGTGGTAATACGGTAGTAGAAGGGATAGTAGTTGGTAATGTTAGTAGTAGGGATAGTAGTGGTAATGGTAGTAGTATGGGATAGTAGTCGGTAATGTAGTAGTAGGATAGTAGTGCGTAATGTAGTAGCTAGCGGGACTATTTAGTTGGTAATGGTAAATAGTAGGGATAGTAGTGTTAATTGGTAGTAGTAGGGATTGGTAGGGGTAATTGGTAGTAGTAGGGATAGTAGTGGTAATAGTAGTATGGCATAGTAGTGGTATGGTAGTCAGTTAGGATAGTTCTAGATCGGTAATGCGTTAGTAGTAGGGATAGTAGTGCGTAATGAGTAGTTAGGCGATAATAGTTGGTAATTGGTAGTAGTAGGGGATAGTTAGTGGTTAATGTATAGTAGGTATAAGTAGTGGTAATGGTAGTTAGTCAGGGATATCTAGTGGTAATGGTTAGTAAGTAGGAGAGTAGTGGTAAAGATGGTATTAGTAAGTAGTAGGATAGTAATGTACTGGTAGTAGTAGGGGTAGTTAGTGGTAATGGTAGTTAAGTAGGATAGTAGCTGGTAATGGTAATAGTAGGGATTATTAGTTGGTTAATGGTATTAGTAGGGATGTAGTGTAATGGTTAGTAGTAGGATAGTAGCTTTGGTAATTAGTAGTAGGGGAAGTAGTGGTAATTGGTAGTAGTAGCGGATAGTAGTGGTAAAATGGTAGTAAGTTAGGGATAGTTAGTGGTAATGGTAGTAGTAAGGGATGTATTGGTGAATGGTAGTAGTTAGGGGAGAGTAGTGGTAATAGTAGTGGGATAGTAGTCGGTGGTAATGGTAGTAGTATGGGATAGTAGTAGGTAATGTAGTAGTAGGGATAGTAGTGGTATTTGGTAGTAGTTAGGGATAGCTTAGTGGTAATCGGTAGTAGTACGGGAGAGTAGAGATGGTATGGTAGTAGTCAAGGGATAGTAGTGGTATGGTAGTAGTCAGGGATCAGGGAGTCGGGTAATGGTAATAGTAAGTAGGCGACTTAGTAGGGTAATAGGTAAGTAGAGGGATTAGTGGTAAGTAACTGGTAGTAGTAGGATAGTAGTTCGGTTAATATGTAGTAGTTAGGATTTAGTAGTCGGTAATGGTTAGTAGCTAGGGATAGTAGTGGTAATGTAGTAGATAGCGATAGTATCTGGTAATGGGTAGCTAGTAGGGATAGTTAGGTATATAGTTAATGCTCAGTATAGGGATAGTTAGTGGTCACTGGTAGGAGTGGGATAGTAGTGCGTAATGGTCAGAGGTAGGATAGTACTTGGTAATGTCGAGTAGTAGGGATAGTAGTGGTAATGGTAGTAGTTAGGGAAGAGTTAGTGCGTAATCAGGTAGTATAGTAGGGATAGTAGTGGAAATGGTTAGTAGTATGGATAGTAGTGTAATGGTAGTAGTAGGGATAGTAGTGGTATGGTTAGTAGTAGGGATAGTAGTTGGTAATTTGGAAATAGAGTAGCGGATAGTTTAGTGGTAATGGTAGTAGTAGGGATAGTAGTGGGTAATGGTAGTATAGGATAGTAGTGGTAATGGCGTATAGTAGGGATAATAGTGGTAATGGTATAGTAGGGATAGTAGTGTAACTTCGTAACGTTTTAGGGATAGTAGTGGTATTGGTCAGCAGAGGGATAATAGTGCGTTAATTGGTTAGTAGTAGGGAGAGTAGTCGTGTAATGTAGTAGTAGGGGAATAGTAGTCCGGTAATGGTACGTAGTAGGATAGTAGGGTAATGGTAGTAGTAGGATTAGTAGTTTTGCGTATTGGTAGTAGTAGGATTAGTCAGTGGTCAATGCGTAGTAGTTAGGGAGAGTAGTGTAATTGTTATAGTAGGTGGAGTAGTGTAAATGGTAGTAGTTAGGGAGAGTAGTTCGGTTAATGTAGAGTAGGATTGTAGTGATAATCGTAGCAGTAGGGATAGTAGTGTGGCTAATGGTTCAGTAGTAGGGAGAGTGTGTACATGCTAGTAGTAGGATAGTAGTGGCGTAATGGTCCAGTAGTAGGGATAGTAATGGTAGTAGTAGGGATAGTAGGTTTGGGTAATCGTAGTAGTAGTTAGAGATAGTGGTAATTGGTAGTTAGTAGCGGGATAGAGTGGTAATCGGTAGTAGTAGGGAGAGTAGGTGGTAAATGCGTAGTAGTAGGGATAGTAGTGGTAATGGCTATAGTAGGGATTGGAGAGTAGTGGTAATGGTAGTAGTAGGGATAGTTGTGGTGTTAGTGTAAATAATAGTGGTGGTAGCATTCATTCTAGTATTATTAATGTTCATTTTCCATGTTTACCCTTTTACTGTACCCATTATGCAGTTCTTGACACAAACCTATTACTATACCTCGTTCAAAGGCACTTAAATCTTTTGTCTCGCCCTTCACCCTCTGAAAGGCACACATACACAATCCATGTCTCAATTGTTTTAACAAATGACATCAAGAAGGGATCAAAGCTTTCACTTGGATTCACCTGGTCGGTCTGTCATGGAAACAGCAGGTGTTCATAATGCTTTGTCAATATTTACGCAATCTTTCTCATGTCAATAAAGCTATTTGAATTTGAATTTGAGAGCGAGTCTGTCTGTCTGTCTCTGTTGCTACGTGCTCTTCTCTCTCTGTGTGTACCAGAGGTCATCACAAACCACTTCAACACCCAATCAGCATCATAAGTACCTTATTATTACCTGAGTTGTTCTACGGCAAGCGAACGGTCCAAAAGATAAGAGCGTTGATTGTTTTCACAGCTTTTGATGAGATCGGAGCCAGTAAACAATTTAGTTGTTGAGTCCAAATTGTGCCAGGCAATCACACAAACACACATATTTTCCTCCTCCAATGACAGACCTTCCCCCACACACACACACACACACACACACACAGCTATTCATTGCGAGAACCATTGAGTGGTCTCTCAGTTGGATGCGATGATACTTGAGTTAATGTTGCTTTGCTTCATTCTCAAGTGTGATGCTACAACCAAACCTTTCCTGTTCATCATAGAGCTACATCATAATGGCTGGGGTTTATAGCTCACTATACAGGTTACAACGTGCAGCTCATTTCTCCTGTGTGTGTGTCTTCACGGGTTCTAGGTCTGTGTTTGGTGTGAGTCTTCACGGGTACTAGGTGTGTGTTTGGTGTGTGTCTTCACGGGTACTAGGTGTGTGTTTGGTGTGTGTACTCTGATGTGGGAAAGTGTGATGAGAGACGGGAGTGAGGGAGAGAGAATAGAAGAGACAGTGTGATGAGAGACGAGAGTGAGGGAGGAGCAATAGAAGAGGACAGTCAGTGATGAGAACAGAGTTGAAGGAGAAGATAGAAGAACAGGTGATGAAGAACGAGATGGAGGAGAAGAATAGAAGAACATTCTAGTGTGATGAGAACGAGAGTGAGGAGAGAAGAACAAGAGAATCTAGTGTATGGAAGACGAGATGAAGGGAAGAGAATAAGAAAAGAACAGTTAGTGTGATGAAACGAGAGTGAAGAGAAGAATAGAAGAGAGTACTAGTGTGAATGAGAGACGAGATGAAGGAAGAGAATAGAGAAACTAGTGTGGGCGATAGGAGAGACGAATAGAACATGGATGAGAGAAGATGAAGGAGAAGATAGAGCCAGACTAGTGTGATGAGAGACGAGAGGAGAGAGAGAATACAAGAGAACAGTGTGATGAGAGACGAGAGTGAGGAGAGAGAATAAGAAGAACAGTCTAGTTGATGAGAGACGAGACAGTGTGAAGGAGAGAGAATAGAAGAGACAGACTAGTTATGAGGAGACGAGAGTGAAGGAGAATAGAATATAAGAGACAGACTAGTGTGATGCAGAGTGATGGAGAGAGCAATAGAAGAGACAGTCTAGTTATGAAGACGAGAGTGAGAGAGAGAATAAAAACAGTTTGATGAAACGAAGTAGAGAGAGAATAGAAGAGACAGTTGTGATGAGAGACAGAGTGAGGAGAAGAGAATAGAAGAAAACAGTGGATGAAGACGAGAGTGAGGAGAGAGAATAGAAGAGACAGTGTAGAGAACAGTGAGAGAGAGAATAGAAAGAACAGTTGATAAGACGAGAGTGAGGGAGAGAGAAATAGAGAGACTAGTGTGATGAGAGACGAGAGTGAGGGAGAATAGAATAAAGAGACAACTAGAAGAAGAGAGAGGAAAGGCATTAGTTGTAACAATAGAGGGAGAGAGGTAAGATTAAAAGCAGTCTTTCTAACTACTGTACAATTATATAATCTCAGTTATTCCCTAGTTAGAATGTCCTCTCCCCTTCCCGACGTTCCTGGTGATCAGTGCATGAGTAGAACAGCCACCCCTTTCTAAGATCCTCTCTCTCTCTCTCCTCTCTTCCTCTCTCTCTCTCTCTCTCTCTTCTCTCCTCTCTCTCTCTCTCTCTCTCTCTCTATCTCTCTCTCTCTCTCTCCTCTCTCTCTCTCTCCTCTCTCTCTCTCTCCCCTTCTCTCTCTCTTCTCTCGTCTCCTCTCTCTCTCTCTCTCTCTCCTCCTCTCTCTCTCCTCTCTCCTCCTTCTCTCTCTCATTCTACTCGCCTAGAGAGAGGAGAGAGAGAGAGAGAGAGGGGGAGAGAGAGAAATGGAAGAGAAGAACAAAAATAGAGAAAGGCAGAGAGATGAAGAGGGAAGATGTGTGTGTGTGAGAGAGAAGACAGTGGCAGAGAGAAGGAAGGTTTGTGTGGGAGGAGGGAGAAGAAAGGTCAAGGTGAGAGAAGAAAAATATAGAGGAGAGAGTGAGGGAGGAGGAGGGCAGGGAAAGTGGGTAGAAAAGAATACACTATACATAGCGTGAACAGGTTTAGAGAGGAGAGAGTGTGTGGTAACAGGTTTGAAGTTGAAGGAGAAGAGTGCGTAACAGTTTAGGAGGAGAGAGTGTGTGGTGAAAAGTTTAAGAGGGAGATGTGTGGTGAACATTTAGAGAGAGATGGTGGTGAAACAGGTTTAGAGAGGAGAGAGTGTGTGTGAACAGGTTTAGAGAGGAGAGAGTGGTGGGTGAACAGTTAGAGAAGAGAGTTGTGTGAACAGTTTAGAGAGAGACAGTAGGAGTGTGGTGAACAGTTTAGAAGAGAGATGGTGGCTGGTGAACAGGTTTAGAGAGGAGATAGTGGTGGTAGTGAACAGGTTTAGAGAGGAGAGAGTGGTGGTGGTGAACAGGTTTAGAGAGGAGAGAGTGGTGGTGGTGAACAGGTTTAGAGAGGAGAGAGTGGTGGTGGTGAACAGGGGAAAGGAGAGTGCTAAAATGAAAATAAATGCTTTAAAAAGGAATAAAGAGAGGAGAGGAGAGGGGTATAGAGATGGAGAGAAGTGAGGGATGGATTGAGGCGAGAAGCAGAGGGACTTGGATGACTCGCTATTTGGATGATGGATAGAGCGGAGCGGAGGAATGAGAGTGGGGAAAGAGGGAGTCGGATGAATAGAGACAATAAGTGAGGGATGAGCGAGGGGAACAAAGGAGAAGAAGCTGCAGAAGAAAGAGAGGAGAGAGATCGCCATAGCTTCTGTTTTGATAGAAGTTTGAACTTGGCACTTAACAGACGCTGCCCCCCCTCCCTCTCCATCCCTCCTTCATTCATCTCTCCCACTCAATTCAATGACATGGCATCCAGTTGTAATGAACTGCTATTGGCGGAGCTATAAATTCCAGTGTTGCCGTTGCCCTCAGGGCACTAATATGTGGCGCTCCATTGAGCGCTTAACAGACACACTCAATATTTAGAGCCGACATGGATACCTCCCAGTCATGTAGTTGCACCGTGGCCAATGCTAACTTAATGACTGTGTAATGCGACTGTGGCACTGCTGCAGCTCTATGGAGGCAGAACTKCTGACACGTTTATCACTGTCAATGAGACACTACTGGCCCTATTCAGTCAAATAACTGCTAACTAACTGGGTTATGGGGATAAGTATTTTATGTGTCGGAATATATTCTTCATTTATATACTCTTAATGTTTAGTCTATGTTTTTCTACCGCGGCACGTTTTGATTGGCTCAAACATCATGATGTCTAATGTTTAGGACGTAATATTAAACATATGACTTCCAACATGCTTTAATTCCCAGGAATGCCAGAATAAGTCATCACTTATTCTATTCATAGAAATGGTGCAGACAAAAAAAACCTGTTGTTTTGGATTGAATAGGATCCCATGGGAGACAAGGTCTTTTGTAGTGGGTTGATATGTGTTTGCCGATGATTGAAGCCATCGAAGCCATTTCAGGATATTCAGAGAAGAAATAGCAACGCAGAAACATGTTATGTTTGTGTGTGCTTGGACAACAGAGTTAATATGTAGGCAGCAGCGGAGAGTTCTCTCTTTCTCTTTCTCTCTATATATATATACAGTGGGGAGAACAAGTATTTGATACACTGCCGATTTTGCAAACCTGGTTTGCAAACCTGGTCAAGAACTACAGGAAACGTATGATCTCTGTAATTGCAAACAAAGGTTTCTGTACTAAATATTAAGTTCTGCTTTTCTGATGTATCAAATACTTATGTCATGCAATAAAATGCAAATTAATTATTTAAAAATCATACAATGTGATTTTCTGGATTTTTGTTTTAGATTCCGTCTCTCACAGTTGAAGTGTACCTATGATAAAAATGACAGACCTCTACATGCTTTGTAAGTAGGAAAACCTGCAAAATCGGCAGTGTATCAAATACTTGTTCTCCCCACTGTATATATTTTTTTATCTACCCCTCTCTCTCTCTCTATCTCTTGCTCTCTCTCTCTCTATATATATATGAATATATATATCTATCTATCTCTCTCTCTATATATATATATCTTTTTCTCTACCCCTCTCTCTCTCTCTTTCTCTACCCCTCTCTCTCTCTCTATCTCTCTCTCTTTTTCTCTACCCCTCTCTCTCTCTCTCTCTCTCTCTCTCTCTTTTTCTCTACCCCTCTCTCTACCTCTATCTCTCTCGCTCTCGCTCTCTCTTCCTCTACCTTTATCTCTGTTTATGTAATTGCTCTTTATTTAATAATCTTCTTTATTAAACGTCAATCTCTTATCACCGCCAGGTTGCTCAAGATCTACTGTGAAATTCAAAGTCCGTCCAGATAAGCAGGACCTCGGGAGATGACTTCAAAAACCGGGCTCTAGGGGCGATTACCATCAAGTAGGCTAGGGTTTTACTAGGCCGTTGTGGACGGGATGGTGGATGGGCGTAGGTCGCGAGGTTCGGCTCCGGACCGAAAAATGGTTTAACTCTATCCCAAAACCTTAACCCTTACCTTAACTTTTTAGAATGAATGTCTAAACTTAACCTTTGAAATTTGACGACAAACGTTGGATTCTGTAGTGAGACTGTGAGAGTTTGTTTCTTATTCTGCTCGGAGGCACACACACACACACACACACACACACACACACACA
>NW_019947596.1:16846-20973 GCF_002910315.2 Salvelinus sp. IW2-2015
TCCACCACACACACACACCACACACACACCACACACAACACACACCACACCACACACACACAAACACACCACACACACACACCCACACACACACCACACACACTCTCCTAGTACCCTCACTTGTCTTTCTCTTCGTCTTGATCTCCATGCACTCTCTTTGTTGTTTTGTCTCGTCTCTCTGTCCTACTTGTCTTTCCTCTCCGTCTCTGATCTCCATGCACTCTCCTTTGTGTGTTTGTCTCTCTCTCTGTCCTACTTGTCTTTCCTCTCGTCTTGATCTCCATGCACTCTCTTGTGTTTGTTCTCTCTCCTCTGTCTACTGTCCTTCCTCTCGTCTTGATCTCCATGCACTCTCTTTGTGTTTGTCTCTCTCTCTCTGTCCTACTTGTCTTCCTCTCGTCTTGATCTCCATGCACTCTCTTTGTGTTTGTCTCTCTCTCTGTCCTACTTGTCTTCCCTCTCGTCTGATCTCCATGCACTCTCTCTTGTGTTTGTCTCTCTCTCTCGTTCCTACTTGTCTTTCCTCTCGTCTTGATCTCCATGCACTCTCTTTGTGTTTGTCTCTCTTCTCGACTCCGTTCGTCCCCTAAACTTGTCCTTTTCTCTATCGGGGTTAATGTTGCCTTGAATTCTAAATAAATCACAGACACTGTCACCAGCAAAGCACCCCAAGACCATCACACCTCCTCCTCCATGCTTCACGGTGGGAACCACACATGCAGAGATCATCCGTTCACTCAGCATCTTACAAAGACACGGCGGTTGGAACCAAAAATCTCCAATTTGGACATATTTCCACCGGTCTAATGTTCATTGATCGTGTTTCTTTGCCAAAGCAAGCCTCTTCTTCTTATTGGTGTCCTTTCGTACTGGTTTCTTTGCAGCAATTCGACCATGAAGACTTGATTCACCCAGTCTCCGCTAAACAGTTGATGTTGAGATGAGTCTGTTACTTGAACTCTGTGAAGCATTTTTTTGTGCTGCAATTTATGGGGCTAATAACTCTAATAAACGTATCCTCTGTAGCAGAGGGAACTCTGGGTCTTCCATTCTTGTAGCGGTCCTCATGAGAGACAGTTTCATCATAGCGCTTGCTGGTTTTTGCGACTGCACTTGAAGAAACTTTCAAAGTTCTTGAATTTTTCCGCATTGACTAACCTTCGTGTCTTAAAGTAATGATGGACTGTCGTTTCTCTTTGATTATTTGAGCTGTTCTAGCCATAATATGGACTTGGTCTTTTACCAAATAGGGCTATCTTCTGTATACCACCCCTACCTTGTAACAACACAACTGATTGGCTCAAACGCATTAAGGAGGAACGAAATTACACAAATTAACTTTTAACAAGGCACCCCTGTTAATTGAAATGCATTCCAGGTGACTAACTCATGAAGCTGGTTGAGAAAATGCCAAGCGTGTGCAAAGCTGTCATCAAGGCAAAGGGTGGCTACTTTCAATATCTCAAATATTAAATATATGTTGATTAGTTTAATACTTTTTTGGTTACTACATGACTCCATATGTGTTATTTCATAGGTTTGATGTCTTCACTATTATTCTACAATATAGAAAATAGTAAAAATAAAGAAAAACACGATATTATTCTCATGTTCTCTCTTCTCTCCTCTCCACCTCTCCATCCCTCTTCCTCTCCATCCCTCTCTTCTCTTCTCCATCTCTCTCTCCTCATCTCCATCCCACTCCCCTTCTCTCCATCCCTCTCTCCTCCTCTCAATTCCTCTCTCCTCATCTCCATCCCTGTCCCCTTCTTTCCATCCCTCTCTCCTCCTCTCCGTCCCTCTCTCCTCCTCTCCAATCCCCTCTCCTCCTCTCCATTCCTCTCTCCTCTTCTCCCATCCTCTGCTTCTCTCCATCTCTCTTCTCCTCCTCGCCATTCCTCTCTCCTCTCCATCCTTCTCCTCTCCTCTCTCTCCTCCTCTCCATCTCCTCTCTCCTCCTCTCATTCCTCCTCTCCTCCTTCTTCTCATTTCTCCCTCTTCCCTCCCTTCCACCATCTCTCTCCTCCTTACTCCATTCCTGCTACCTCTCCTGCTCCATCTCTCTCTCCTCTTCTCATTCCCTCCCTCTCTCCATCGTCTCTCCATCCTCTCAGGTCTCTCTCCTCCTCTTCCATCCTTCTCTCCTCCTCTCCGCATCTCTTCCTCTCTTCTTCCATCGACGCCCCCCTCTCTCTCATTCTCTCTCCTCTCCATCCTCCCCTCCCTCCATCCTCTTCCTCCTCCTTCACTTCTCTCCATCGCTCTCCATGCTCTCATCCTCCTCCTTCCTCTCTCCTGCCTGCTCACCCTCCATTGCTTCTCCTTCATTCCATTCTACTCATCTTTCTGCCCTCCTCTCCATCCGCTCTCTCTTACTTACTCCAGTTCTTCTCCCTCCTCTCCATCCCCCTCCTCTCTCTCCGTCCTCTTCTCGCTCATCCAAGCCCACTCTCCTCTCATTCATTCCTCCTCTCTCATTCTTCTCTTTCGTTGATGTCTCATTCTGCGCTCCTCCTCGCTTGCTTCTCCTCCTCTCATCCTTTCTCGTCCTCATCCTTCTCTCTCCTCCAGCTCATCCTCTCCATTCCCTTCTCCTCCTGCTCCATCTCTCCACTCCTCTCTCCTCTCCATTCTCCTCTCTCCTCTCCATCTCTCCAACCGTCTCTCCCTCTGCCATCCCTCTCTTCCTCTTCTCCATCTCTTCTCCTCCTCTCTCCCATCCTCTCCCCCTCTTTCATCCCTGCTCCATTCGCTCTCTCGACTCGCTTCTCATCTCTCCTCACTCCTCTGCCTCCCATTCCTCTTCTTCCTCCTCTCCGCATCTCTCTCACCTGTCCTACTCTCCTCTCCATCCCTCTCTTCCCCGCTCTCTCTCGCTCGCCGCTCCATCTCTCTCCTCTCCTCTCCATTCCTCTTCTCCTCCTCATCTCGTCCCTCTCTCCTCCTCTCCAACCCACTCTCCTCTCATTCATCTCTCCTCTCCAATTCCCTCTTCTCTTCCCGTTCCCTCTCCTCCTTCTTTACTTCTTTCTTGCTCATCCCTCTTCTCCTCTCATTCTCATGCTCTCCTCCTCTTCCAGCCTCTTTCTCATCCTCTCCATCTCTGCTCTCCTCAGTTTCTAAGGGGACATCTCGCTGCCCTCGCCCTACTACATGGCAGAGCGAGAATGATGGAGTCGACCCTTCATTCTGCTCGTCCTGCGCCAGGGAACCAATCGGCATCCATGGGTGCCACCGACGTTCCCGGCGGCGCGAGAACTAGGACGGCCCCTGCTGCCCTGGGACAGGGACGCATGTTGACCCACAGAGCAGGGTTTGGGGCTGAGTCCTGACCCTGCTGTATACGGGGTCAGTGGCGGCGGCTGGGACTGGTGGTTGTCAACTGGTGAAGCTCAGTATTACACAGCTTGCTGTCACCAGCGGGCCAAGCAACCCACATAAAGGGAGCCCATCCAACTTCGCAAATATTGCCTTACGCTTGGCGTCATCTTTCAGGTAGGGCTTTGTTTGGGTGGTTTGGACTTATCTTCTTCTCTCCATTTAGATATGGTTTGAGCTTTGTGAGCTGGTTGGGGCTAGATATGCACCACAACCGTGTCTCTCTCTTACAACCTACCGTAGCTTGCTTTTCTTGGCTCTCTTTTTCTATTGATGAACAAATTCAAATAAATCCAACAATTTTATTTGTCAACGTGTGCCGAATTACAACAGGTTTCAGACTTAGCAGTGAAATGCTTTTACTTACAAAGCCCCTAAACCCAACAATGGCAGTTTCCAAAATGTTTGTAAAGAAAATATTTAATAAAAAGTAACCAAAATACAAATACCAATAACCAGGCGTATATTACATGGGGTACGCAGACACAAGTCAATTGTTGTGGGCGTACAGTTAGTCAATGTAGGGTCGGGAAACAGGGGACTTAAAAAATGTCGTTTGCCGCACTGTCCACCCCCCACACCAGCCACATGTCCAGCCAAACCATGCTAATTTTTTTCATACTTTACTACAATAAAAAATATTTTAAATTACTATCATCCCACGCGTCCTCCACCCCCCTTGGATTTTTTTGGTCGATGATCTAGCACAAAAAACCATAAATGTCAAAGTGAAAAGAACATTATGTAAA
>NW_019947597.1:0-4322 GCF_002910315.2 Salvelinus sp. IW2-2015
TCTCGGTCTCTCTCTCGTGTCTCTCACTCTCTCCCTCTTCTCTATCATTCTCTCTCATCGATTCCCGTCTCTACGCTCTCTCTGTCTCTCTACTCATCACCAACACAGCTTACTCCTCTATAACTGCTCTTCATGCTCTCACTCTCTACTCATTCTGGGGCGCTGAATGCTGTACTAGCTGGTACACTCCCATGACGGCGAACCTCTGGGCACCTTGACTGCCGTTAACTGCTTGTGGCACGAGCCGAGGAAATGGGTCATTAAATCAAACGAGCCAGGGCCAACCTCCCAGCGTCCCAGATCTGTTTCCAATCAGATAGCTYCCTTTAAAGGGAGCCAGGATCTCACTCGGCATTAGCGTCATTAAAACGGTCTCCACTGCTACCTCCGCTACCGCTCTAATCTGCATGTGAGCTGCACAGGGGAAAAGGGCAGACATCTTGTGATGAGGTAAATACTTCAAATGTTAGCCACAGGAGTGTCGTCTTACCCTTTAAACAGACACAAATTTGTGATACAACCTCCTCCCAATCTCTCACCTCCTCTCTTACTCTCACCCCTCCCCCCCCCACCCTTTCTCTCTCTCTCTATTTATCTCTCTCTCATATGCACATAGGCACACACATACAGTCTGGTCAAAATCCCCAGAACAAAACAGCAAAAATAGAGTTGCTTTAAACTATCCAATGGTAACAAAATGTGAAGGASAAACTCTCTCCACACTTGTTGCCTTTACCTCGACATTCTCTTTTTTCTTTTCTTTTCCAGAAAAAGATAAATGAACACCATTTCTTGCACCTGTCCTACCTTCCCATCCTCCCTAAAACGATAAGGGATTTCATTAACGTGAGAACGCTTGGGCTGAAAGAAACATAATTGCTTCAGTGTTTTTGTTGCCGTCGCACCCGCCCTAATTTCTTCCTTCCCTTACTCTTGACTGTTAAGTGAATATTATATAAACAGAGAGGATGAGGCAAGGTTAAAATATTGAAAGACTGCGGTCATGTTAACACCAAACAAGGAGTAGAGAGAAACGAAGAAGAGGAATATAAGATGAAGTACGGTAATAGCATGACAGTGAGTGTAAGGGATATGATCAACCGGGAAAGATCACAGCATTCCGTAATGATTTAAGCACGAGGACTGATCCTCACCGGTCCTTGATGGATAACTGTATGAAAAAAAGATACATAATTTCTTGACTTGCCATTTACACAGCATTGCACCTGAAAGCCGGGCTGAATAATAGACAGTTTCAAATGTCAGGGAACTAACTAAGAAAGGGAGACGGGTCGGCCTACGGAATGTGAATTAGAACAGCCGCCTAATGGCCGTGGCAGCCCTGAGAAGGAATGAGGAAGTGCTTCTCTGAACTAGAAAACCCTTCCCAGATATACTTCAGTCCAATTAGTTAGGCCCATTGCTTGGGTTTTTGGAGATGACCAGTCACAAACCAAATATATCCAGTTATGAAACCCAACATAAGAATATTCTCCGTCTGGAAACACATGTATAGGATTTACCTATCTATCCCAGAGCAGACCTGCACGTTGAGCCGGAGCCAGAAGCACATGATTGTGTTAATTAATCTGCCATTGTGAGCGGGGGGAACAGCTGCAGTGGCTCTCGTGGCTGCGTTGTCAAAGCAAAACAATGCAATGTTAAGCTTCCCCGCTGAATCTTCCATTACAAAGGAGCTCCAACACAGGGCTAAATTCATAAATCCACAGATCAATGTTTACCGGCACTAATGTCTGACCTTTAAAGGGAAAAAGGTTTTAACATGCTTAATTTCGGCTTGAAATATGGTCAGATATGTGATACCTAGGATTTGGGCCAATTCCCCGAGCTTTGAAAAGAAACAAATTGAGAGAGAGAGAGGGACGGAGAGACGGAGAGAGGGGAAGGTAAAGAGGCCTGATCTCTAAAACAGAGACAAACAGGATTCACCAGCTGGGCGTTGGTATTTGAAAACAATACATCTAACACGATTAGGAGGGATCCATCGATCGCTGTTATGTGGCTTTAATTCAGAGGGGAGGGGAGGGGAGTGCGAGGGTGGTTGTAGATTGATTGTGTGACAGCTACAGACGATGGCCGTGAAGACGTGGCTGATTCCCACAGGAATAGGTCAACTCAGTCATAAGTAATGGCTATGGAAATATATAGTGTTTTATGTTCATACAGTATGGCCTTAAGACCTAAAACCGCAGATCTCACAATGTTCCCAAAACATGTATCTAACAGCTACCTCATAATATTACTTATATTGTGTTGGTCTGATACACATACCCATATGTCAAGCGCATGTGAGTCAAAAGAAGTCAACTTCTAGTTAATGAAGAAAGCCCCTGGCATGGTATGAATTCCTACTCTGGTGTAAACAGTAGAGACATGTCTTTGTCACCGGAGGTTGGTGGCACCTTCATTGGGGAGGACGGGCTCGTGGTAATGGCTGGAGCGGAACAGGTGGAATGGTATCAAACACATGGTTTCCATGTGGTTTCTATGTGTTTGATGCTGTTCCATTTGTTCCGTTGTGGCCATCATTATGAGCCGTCCTGCCCTCWTGCAGCCTCCGCCGGATTTATATTACAATTTACCCATACGTCAAGTGCATRCGAGACAAAATAAGTCCATTTATGGTTAATGAAGAAAGCCCGTGGTATAATATGAATTACTACTGTGGTGCATACAGTGGAAACATATTTTTTATATTATAATGTATGAGGAAACGGCCAAAACAGGAAACAGACATTTGAATCTAAAGAAAGTGTTGTTTTTTAGCGATTTAGGCTGGATTCATTTTGGAGTTCATTTGCAGATCTGGGTAATCTCCATTGGCAGTCTGTTAAAGTCAGATAAACAGACTGTGATAAATACAGGAGATAAATAGCTACATAGAGAATTAGACACTGGCAACGGTCTAACACAATCTACGGGCTATTTCCGTCAGGCAGCAGGCCACAGTACAAAAAAAACACACTGATTGAGATAGCAGCTAGATGCCTCACCAACACCATGCTGGAAAATATGGTGTGTTCTTGTGAGCTCGTTTCCAGAGAGACGGAGATGCACCCCAAAAAGCATCAAAATGTCTGGACCTGGCCCCACACTGCAGTGGGAGCCCGTCTGTTGAGGCAAAGCCCCTCCAAGAGCCCACGCAGCATGCCGTTAAAGAGAAAACATCTCCACAATGAGGGAGTGATTTTACAATGCAATCAATGGCTGCTACTTCGTTTAGTAAGGGGTATGTGGGGATACGGGGTAAGGAATATCTATGGTCTCTGAACCAAGTATCCGTTTGTCTCAGTCTGACAGTAGACACGTGTCCCATTGAAATCCCAATGCATAACATCACAACATGATTTGAAATAAATAGTGAGGGGAGACAGTACTTCCTCTGAAATAGCTCAGATTTGAGCCATTAATTGTAGCGAAAGCAGGCGAAACCAGTCGGAATTCAAATGATGGGCTGTTACTTTCATAGATGCACTGTAATTTGTACGGACGCACACTGTAGAAAGCTTACAGACGGAGAACGGTGACACGGTGCTAACACGCATCTCAAAAAAGTGTCACTCGCTACAGCATCTCACCTGTCCAACACGTTGGATATTTCAGWAAGCCATCAGATGTTAGGCTTACCGCTACGGTGAGCAAGTAGAGACCATCGGATAATGAAACAGGCGGGAGGCAAAGGAGAACACAACACTTGTCAACTCAGCAGGACAGATACGTAGCTTTGAAATGCTGAACGAGATAGGTGGCATCTGGTCATTATCTGACGGCTGCATTGCCGGTTATTAGGTCAAATGGAAATGGGAGGTGTTTCCAGTTGGTGTTTGGTAAAGCTTAACTCGGCTAGACTTCTTATGGTAAGTCAACTTCAATCCAACAATAACTGTGTAATGACTCTGGTGATGTAAAAATAATCTTTATGGAAATAGATCTCATTGAATGGGTGCCATGTTCATACTGTGAGCAGCTTGTGTCTCATGAACATAATCCAGAAATGTCCTCTAAACTTTTCTCTCCAAACTTTCAGATGGTCCTTTTTTTCCCCTTCTCTCCAAGAGATGAAAGAAACRGGACAAAAGGCTGATCCTGTGTTGTTGAGGACCGGCATGAAAGGTATGAAATGTGAGGCCGGGGCTCAAAGACCCAGAGAGTGTGGGACCAAAAGCGATTTCACGTCCTCCTCTGAATCCTCATCTCTGTGTCTAATAGCAAATACCTGATTCTGGCCACAGGAGCGCTGCACCGGCATGATTACACCTCACGCGCAACCCACGCCAGGAGAGGTGGCATTTGGCCGATCC
>NW_019947597.1:7238-19063 GCF_002910315.2 Salvelinus sp. IW2-2015
TACAGAGAGAGCGCGGCCCATTTCCCTCCATCGCAGAGGATATACAGAGGGGAAAAAAGATTTCAAGAACAACAACAAAAAAAAAACACGATTGTTTATTGATTTTATAATAGGCTTAGTGCCAGAAGAATAAAGTTGGGGTCAGTCTATGTGGTCAACGAGAAGCGTTGGCGGGACAAACACAGGCTTAAACGCAGGTAACAGGGATTGAGTCCAGATGCCAGGAAATCGGAGGACCCTTTAGTTTCCCCGACGTTGCTTGTGGCATTGTTATCCTGCTTATAAACCTGTGGACATAATCGCTCCGCTCACAAACAGGGCACGGCTTCACGGGCTTCAGAGGAGATAGCACTATGAAAAAATGGATAAAACAACTCAAGATAGATATATCTATAGTCCATCCACATACACTGGGAAATGAAGCAATTGTTGTATTTTCCAGTATGACTGATATAGAAGGAGAACATTGTGGCTGATGATACCAGCACAACAGAAGTAAATATATATATATATGCTGGTATCATCAGCCACAATATTCTCCTTCTATCCTTCTATCTSCTTCTCCTTCTGAATAATATACAGTACATATACAGTCCATTCGGAAATTATTCAGACCCCTTGACTTTGTCCACAGTTTATTACATTACAGACTTATTCTAAAATTGATTAAATAATTGTTTCTCTCTTATCAATCTACAGTACACACAATACCCCATAATGACAAAACAAAAACAGGTTTTAAGATTTTTTTTCAAATAAAACACAGACTTCTTGGGTATGGCGCTACCAGCTTAGCACGCACCTGTATTGGGAGAGTTTCTCCCATTCTTCTCTGCAGACTCTCTCAAGCTCTGTCAGGTTGGATGGAGAGTGTTGCTGCACAGCTATTTTCAGGTTTCTCAAGAGATGTTCGATCAGGTTCAAGTCCGGGCTCTGGCTGGGCCACTCAAGGACATTCAGAGACTTGTCCAAAAGCCACTCCTGCGTTGTCTTGGCTGTGTGCTTACGGTCTTTGTCTTGTTGGAAGGAGAACCTTTGCCCCAGTCTGTGGTCCTGAGCACTCTGGAGCAGGTTTTCATCAAAGATCTCTCGATACTTTGCTCCGTTCATCTTTCCCTCAATCCTGACTAGTCTCCCAGTCCCTGCCGCTGAACAACATCCCCATAGCATGATGACGCCACCCCCATGCTTCACCGTAGGGATGGTGCCAGGTTTCCTCCAGACGTGACACTTGGCATCCAGGCCAGAGAATCTTGTCTTTAGTCTCTGTCATTAGGTGCCTTTTGGCAAACTCTAAGTGGGCTGTCATGTGCCTTTTACTGAGGAGTTGCTTCTGTCTGGCCACTCTACCATAAAGACCTGATTGGTGGAGTGCTGCAGCGATGGTTGTCCTTCTGGAAGTTTCTCCCATCTCCACAGAGGAACTTTGGAGCTCTGTCAGAGTGATCATCGGGTTCTTGATCACCTCCCTGACCAATGCCCTTCTGCCCCGATTGCTCAGTTTGGCTGGGAGGCCAGCTCTAGGAAGAGTCTTGTTGGTCCCAAACTTCTTCCATTGAAGAATGTGTTCTTGGGGACCTTCAATGCTGCAGACATTTTTCGGTACCCTTCCCCAGATCTGTGGCTCGACACAATCCTGTCTCGGAGCTCTACGGGCAATTCCTTCGACCTCATCACTTGGTTTTTGCTCTGAAATGCACTGTGAAATGCACTGTCAACTGTGGGACCTTATATAGACAGGTGTGTGCCTTTCCAAATCATGTCTAATCAATTGAATTTACCACAGGTGGACTCCAATCAAGTTGTAGAAACATCTCAAGGATGATCAAGGATGCAGGATGCACCTGAGCTCAATTTCAAGTCTCAAAGCAAAGGGTCTGAATACTTATGGAAATAAGGTATTTTGTTTTTTATTTCTAATTAATTAGGAAACATTTCTAAAAACCTGTTATCACTTTGTCATTATGGGGTATTGTGTGTAGATTGATGGGGATATTTTATTTATTTAATCAATTTTAGAATAAGACTGTAACGTGACAAAATGTGGAAAAAGTCAAGGGGTCTGAATACTTTCCGAAGGTACTATTAGGAAACAATATATATATATATATATATATATATATATATATATATATATATATTGTTTCCTAATTCTTACTGAAAGGTGGACAACTGATCGAAAATACTTAAATCATGGGTTTAAATGTAGGTACACCAGGATGGCTCAAAGAAAGAGCGGTCCCGTGTGGCTCAGTTGGTAGAGCATGGCGCTTGCAACGCCAGGGTTGTGGGTTCATTCCCCACGGGGGGACCAGGATGAATATGTATGGACTTTCCAATTTGTAAGTCGCTCTGGATAAGAGCGTCAGCTAAATGACTTAAATGTAAATGTAAAGAAACATTTTTAGCCTTCTTAGGATACCATATTGGTTTGTCTATCTGTGTGTGTGTGTGTGGTGTTGTGTGTGTTGTGTGTGTGTGGTGTGTGTGTGTGTGTGTGTGTGTGTGTGTGTGTGTGTGTGTGTGTGTGTGGTTGCATGTGTGTTGTATAGGGTCTGAATATAGGATTGATAAACACTAATTAGCTCATTTTGTTTGGGGCACAACACTCATTAAAAACCCAGTGGGGCCATTAACGTTACCGTCCCTCCAAAACACTGCAGCCGCCATATCAATCTCCTCTAGCCTCGCTTGTAATGGCGACTGCTTCAGGTTGGGTTGAGAAAAGATTTGTTTCCTCACTTCTTTCCCTCTTTTTCTCCTGATCTCTCTATTTCTCACATAGCAGACACACATTATCTCTCTCTATAGCTCCCCCTCTCTAGCTCTCTCTCTCTTTCTCTCTGTCGCGCGCTCTCTCTCTCTCTCTTTCTTTATCTATCTATCTCTCTCTCTCTCTCTATCTATCTCTCTCTCTCTCTCTCTCTATCTCTCTTTATCTTGCTTTCTCTTTATCTCTCTCTCTTTATCATTCCCTCTCTAGCTCTCTCTCTCCTTCTTTATCTCTCTTTCTTTCTTTCTCTATAGCTATCTCTCTACACATATAGCTATCTCTCTATATAGCTCTCTCTCTCTCTCTCTAGCTCTCTCTCTCTATAGCTATCTCTCTCTATATAGCTATCTCTCTTGCTATAGTTCTCTCTCTCTCGCTATAGCTCTCTCTCTCTCTCTATAGATCTCTCTCTCTCTCTCTCTATAGCTCTCTCTCTCATAGCTCTCTCTCTATAGCTCTCTCTCTCTATAACTCTCTCTCTATAGATCTCTCTCTCTCTCTATAGCTCTCTCTCTCTATAACTCTCTCTCTATATAGCTTTATCTCTCTATAGCTCTCTCTCTCTCCCTCTATCTCTCTATCTAGCTCTCTCTCTCCCCCAATTAGATTGTGTAATTTCCACTCAGGGCAATGTAATGGTGTTTGCAAAAGAATAGAGGGGGATTCGTTGCCACTGAGGGTGACAGTGTTTTTGAGCTTTATGCGGTAATGTAACGCTAATACCGCCAACATTCCCTGCGATTCGCTGGGGCTTTCGGTGCCATAAGGCGTTACTTACACTGCAGCAGGAGATCCTGGATGCACAAGCCTTTAAGGATTAACAGAGGAGGCGTAGCATCCTGCTAACAGAAAAATGAGAAAGCCCAATGTCTCTGGGGTTAGGCCCGCTCAAATCTCACTGCCTGGGCCTTCCAGAAGGGGTTCTATAAAGTGAAACATGTTACTGATCTAGGGAGAGATATCAAGGGAGTTTGAATGCTAATTAATCAAACACATAATGCTCGGTAATACCTACTCCTATCAATACTAATAGTCACACTCACATCAGAGCGGGCAGAAGGTCACATCAACATTGTACCAAATGTCACCTACTATCTCGTATTGGTTGGAAAAATGTAAATATTCTCCATCTCAGCCCTGGATATTAAGAGTGTTGATGAGATATATGAGTTTGCCATTTGCCCACGGAGCAGCGAGGCTCCGGCAGAACTCGGTACCATATGGCTGGTGAGAAATTTCCACCCTCTCTTCCTCTTCTCTGAGCCTGACAGCTGGATGCCTGCTGACTGGGGACGGGGAGCTTGGCAGCTGCAAGCTGAGAGCAACGCTTTGATGCCGCTCGCTCAACTAATGCAAACTTTCTACAGGTAGGCGAGGGGGGATTAGACATATACAGTAGAATATGGAAAGGTGCGAGAGGGAAAGGGTGCCAGGGGGTGACGGGAAGGGGTAAAAATTCTACTGGGAGCACATTAAAATGTGCAGCTGGCAAGTACAAAAGTGAGAGAGCTTGTTTCTCTTCCATAGTTTGTTGTACTTTGAGTCAAAGAACCTTTAATCATTTTTAAAAAGGACTCCTTTGGATGTTAAGCTGCAGGTGTCAGGATGCGTTGTGTAATATGAAGGAAAACCCGTATTTCCTCCAATGCTAACTCAAGTAAAACAGCAGGGTATTGGATGATTTATGATATGTGACCATGATACCACTGTATGTACACTGTCAATGACTACTGGCCGATGACAGTAATATTGTGTTCTGACTCTCAGGAGAAAGAGGACAGTGTTTTATAAGAGAAAGTGGGGCTGCATGTACTTCACTGGGGATGTCACAGTCCCTTCCACTCCTGATTACATCATTCAGCCTTGATCAATCACTGTCTGCTGTCATGCAATATAACAAGTATTATTCCTGCTAATAACTACAGAAGATATGAATCCACAAACCCCAGTGTGAAGGTTTGCATACTGTATGTCAGGGATCATCAACTTGATTCAGCCGCGGGACGATCTTTTTCCAGAGCGGATGGACGGGGTGCCGGAACATAAATACAAATAATTTGTAGACTGCAAATTGTCTGCAAGAAGCCCAAACAGACATAAAGTTTGACTAAAACATATCATAATTTCTAACATTGCTTACATCTGTATATGATCAAGTGTCTCTCAATTATGCGTGGGAATACTTGTGACCAGATTTCTTAAATTAAAATCACTTGGAGCTGATTTCCTGGTGTTTGTACAGTCTTTTATGTCAACAATAAAAATGCCATATAAAAAACATATATATATATATATATAGTACCAGTTAAAAGTGTGGACACACCTACTCATTCAAGGGGTTTTTATTAATTTGTACTATTTTCTACATCAAAACTATGAAATAACACATGGAATCCTGTAGTAACCAAAAAAAGTGTTAAACAAATATATTTTATATTTCAGATTCTTCAAAGTAGCCACCCTTTGCCTTGATGACAGCTTTGCACACTCTTGAAATTCTCTCAACCAGCTTCATCAAATCAAATCAAATGTTATTGGACAAATACACATGGTCAGCAGATGTTAGTGTAGCGAAATGCTTGTGCTTCTAGTTCCCGACAGTGCAGCAATATCTAACAAGTAATCTAACAATTCCACAACAACTACCCAATACACACAAATCTAAGTAAAGGGATGGAATAAGAATATGTACATATAAATACATGGATGGGCCATGACCGACCGGCATAGATGAGATGCAATAGATGGTATAAAATACAGTATATACATCTGGGATGAGTAGTGCAAGATATGTCAACATCATTAAAGTGGCATTAATAAAGTGACTAATGGTCCAGTTGTGGCCAATGAGTGGCCAATGATTTCAATTCTGTATGTAGGCAGCAGCCTCTCTGTGTTAGCGATTGCTGTTTTACAGTCTGATGGCCTTGAGATCGAAGCTATTTTTCAGTCTCTCGTCCCAGCTTTGATGCACCTGTACTGACCTCGCCTTCTGGATGGTGAACAGGCAGTGGCTCGGGTGGTTGTTGTCCTTGATAAAAAAAATTTGGCCTTCCTGTGACATCGGGTGCTGTAGGTTTCCTGGAGGGCACGTAGTTTGCCCCCGGTGATGCGCTGTGCAGAATGCACCACCCTCTGGAGAGCCCTGCGGTTGTGGGCGGTGCAGTTGCTGTACCAGGCGGTGATATAGCCCGACAGGATGCTCTCAATTGTGCATCTGTAGAAGTTAATCTCATGTCTGAGCCGTTGAATTGCGGCTCCACTTTGTCCCTATACTGATGTTTCGCTTGTTTGATTGCCTTGCGGAGGGAATAACAACACTTTTTGTACTTGGCCATATTCCCGGTCATCTTTCCATGGTTAAATGCGGTGGTTCGCGCTTTCAGTGTTGATCGAATGCAGCCATCTGTCCACGGTTTCTGGTTAGGGTAGGTTTTAATAATCACAGTGGGAACAACATCTCATACGCACTTCCTTATAAACTCACTCACTGAATCAGCGTATTAATCTATATTATTCTCTGAGGCTACCTGGAACATGTCCCAGTCTGCATGATCAAAACAATATTGAAGCATAGATTCTGATTGGTCAGACCAGCATTGAATGGTCCTTGTCGTGGGTACATCCTGTTTGAGTTTCTGCCTATAGGAGGGGAGAAGCAAAAGTTGTAGAAGTCGTAGTCCACCTTCCACCTTCCGGAGACACCTGAAACCCCACCTCTTTAAGGAATACCTAGGATAGGATAAAGTATCCCCCCCCCCCTTAAAAGAGTTAGATGCACTATTGTAAAGTGGTTGTTCCACTGGATATCATAAGGTGAATGCACCAATTTGTAAGTCGCTCTGGATAAGAGCGTCCGCTAAATGACTTAAATGTAAATGTAAATGTAGTCGGATTTGCCAAACGGTGGGCCGGGGAGGGCTTTGTATGCATCGCAGAAGTTATAGTAGCAGTGATCCGGTGTTTTGCCAGCCCGGGTACTACAATCGATATGCTGATAGAATGTAGGTAGCCTTGTTCTCAAATTTGCTTTGTTAAAATCCCCAGCTACAATAAAAGCAGCCTCTGGATATATGGTTTCCAGTTTGCATAGAATCCAGTGGAGTTCCTTGAGGGCCGTCGTGGTGTCGGCTTGTGGGGGATATACACCGCAGTGACAATAACCGGCGAGAATTCTCTTGGGAGATAATATGGACGGCATTTGATTGTGAGGAATTCTAGGTCCGGTGAACAGAAGGACTTGAGTTCCTGTATGTTGTTACAATTACATTAATCATGAAACATACACCCCCGCCCTTCTTCTTCCCTGAGAGATGTTTATTCCTGTCGTCTTGACGCACAATGAATCCCGGTGGTTGTACTGACTCCGACAGCATGTCCCCAGAAAGCCATGTTTCCGTGAAACAGAGTATGTTACAATCCCGGGAAGTCTCTCTGGAAAACAACCCTAGCACTAATTTCATCTACCTTGTTATCTAGGGACTGGAAATTAGCGGGGTAAAATACTCGGGAAGCGGTGGGTGGTGTGCGCGCCTTCAAGGTCTGACCAGAAGGCCGCTCCGTCTACCTCTCCCGCGGCGACATTGTTTTGGGTCAGCCTCTGGAATCAGTTTGAATGCCTTGGGTGGTTCGAACAAAGCATCCGCTTCGGGAAAGTCGTATTCCTGGTCATAGTGCTGGTAAGTTGACGTCGCTCTGATACCCAATAGTTCTTCCCGGCTGTATGTAATAACACTTCAGATTTTCTGGGATAACAATGTAAGAAATAATACATTCATTAAGGACTAGAAGTGAGGCGACCCTCTCTGTCGGTGCCATCTTGCTTTTTTGGAATGCTTGGAATGCTTTTCCAACAGTCTTGACGGAGTTTTCGAACAGTCTTGCTGAGCACTTGTTGGCTGCTTTTCCTTCACTCTGCCGTCCAACACATCCCAAACCATCTCAACTGAGTTGAGGTCGGGTGATTGTGGAGGCCAGGTCATCTGATGCAGCACTCCATCCCTCTCCTTCTTGGTCAAATAGGCCTTACACAGCCTGGAGGTGTGTTGGTTCATTGTCCTGTTGAAAAACAAATGAAAGTCCCACTAAGCGCAAACCAGATGGGACGGCATATCACTGCAGAATGCTGTGGTAGCCATGCTGGTTAAGTGTGCCTTGAATTCTAAATAAATCACTGATAGTGTAACCAGCAAAGCACCCCCACACCATCACACCTCCTCCTCCATGCTTCACGGTGGATTCAACACATGAGGAGATCATCCATTCACCTACTCTGCATCTCACAAAGACAAGGCGGTTGGAACCAAAAATCTCACATTTGGACTCATCAGACCAAAGGACAGATTTCCACCAGTCTAATGTCGATTTCTCATGTTTTTTGGCTGAAACAAGTGTCCTCTTCTTATTGGTGTCCTTTAGTAGTGGTTTCTTTGCAGCAATTCAACCATGAAGGCCTGATTCACACAGTCTCCTCTGAACAGTTGATGTTGAGATGTGTCTGTTACTTGAACTCTGTGAAGCATATATTTGGACTGCAATTTCTGAGGCTGGTAACTCTAATGAACTTATCCTCTGCAGCAGAGGTAACTCTGGGTCATCCTTTCCTGTGGCGGTCCTCATGAGAGCCAGTTTCATCATAGCGCTTGATGGTCTTTGCGACTGCACTTGAAGAAACTTTCAAAGTTCTTGAAATTTCCCGCATTGACTGTCCATCATGTCTTAAAGTAATGATGGACTGTCATTTATCTTTGCTTATTCGAGTTGTTGTTGCCAAAATATGGACTTGCTCTTACCAAATAGGGCTATCTTCTGCATACCACCCCTACCTTGTCACAACAGAACTGATTGGCTCAAAAGCATTAACAAATTAACTTTTAACAAGGCACAACTGTTAATTGAAATGCATTCCAGGTGACTACCTCGTGCAGCTGGTTGAGAAAATGCCAATAGTGTGCAAAGCTGTCATCAAGGCAAAGGATGGCTACTTCGAAGAATCTCAAATATAAAATATATTTTGATTTGTTTAACACTTTTTTTGCATAGTACATGATTCCATGTGTGTTATTTAATAGTTTTGATGTCTTCAATATTATTCTCCAATGTAGAAAATAGTAAAAATAGAGAAAAACTCTGGAATGAGTAGGTGTGTCCAAACTTTTGACTGGTACAGTATATTATTTGCTCAGAGAACTTGGGGGGCCAAATAAAACCACTCGCGGACCGTGTTGGGTTCCCTGCTGCTGCCAGTTGGGGAACCCTGCTGTATGTCCTTGTCAGTTACTCATGTGACACTTTGTCTAAAATAGTTGTACTTGTCCAATGACACTTCTCCTGAGTGGCGGAGCCCCTATACTTGTCCCTGACCTTGACTATCTTTGATACTACTACAGCTGGGCTCTCAAACCTCTCTGGGTGTTCAAAGGAAGCGGCGACCTATCAGAGATAATGTCTCTTATAGGGGGAGGTGGCAGAGAAGATGTCTGAGTCACGTAACAGTGCACGCTGTGGCGCCCTCTCCTTCCCCGTATCCCCCTCTCCTCCCTCCCCTTGCCTTGTCATCTGTGAGTCCTTGTCCCCTTAGCAGCTTTACTGTCATCCTCTCTCTCTTAAACGGCCTGGCTGTTCTGAGCCTAGGTGATATATGCACACATAGCACAAGCTCCCTGCTCAACACTCAAATCTCCTGCAAACATGGATCCATACTCGGCCAGAGAAACCAGGTTCACTCTACAACACACTAACAGGCTGAGAGGAAGGGACAATTTTGAGAAAGAGAGAGAGAGCGAGAGAGAAAGAGAGAGACAGAGAAAGAGAGAGAGAGAGAAAGAGAGAGAGAGAGAGAGAGAGAGAGAGAGCGAGAGAAGAGCGGGAGAAGAGAGAGAGAGAGAGAGAGAGAGAGAGAAAGAGAAAGAGAGAGAGAGAGATAGAGAGAAAGAGGAAGACGAAAGGAGGAAAGACAAGAAAAGAGAAAGAGAAAGAGAAAGAGGAAGAGAAGGGACAGAGGAGAGGGGAAGGAGGAAGCGGAAAGAAGAGAAAGAGAAAGAGAAAGGAAAGAGAAAGAGAAAGAGAAGAGAAAGCAGAAGAGAGAGATGAGAGAGAGAGAGAGAGGAGAGAGAGAGAAGAGAGAGAGAGAGAAGAAGAGAGAGAGGAGCAGGAAAGGCCCGTAGACGCCTGCTGGGGGTAGAGACGCTACACTCCATGCAGGCACTTTGCTAGCATCTTAAGCAGACCTCTTACCGGGCTCCGAGATCCACGGAGACAGGAGCTGCGATCTGAGGCCGGGATTTTGGTTTGGGACGACCAGGGCTCACGGATACTGCTCTATTAGAACATCCTATGTCTGTCTCTCTCTAGCCCTCCAACGCTGCACACCAGCTCAAACACATTCCTCACACACCAGTGGAATTTCAGTGCGCGCAAGAGAGCAATTTGGGAGACTTATTCTTTTTCTCGTAGGAGCTGCTGAAGCAGAGGAGGCATGTGTGGTTCAGAGTACAGCTTTCTCGCTGTCTTAGATAGGTCTTAGTTTCTATTCTTCCAACCTCTGAGTTCGCTGTAAGTCCAGTAAAAGATGGAATTATCCTACGAGCTAAGGGCATTTCTCGCCTTTCTCTCTATCATCTTTTCCTGTCAGCACCTTTACGCATTCTCCCCATCTTTCCTTGGCGCCACACCTCACTCCATCCCTCTATTTCTGTCCCTCATTCCGCGCCCTCTCTCGTCTCTTGCCCTCACTTCTCTCCTCTCCTCTCTCTCTCTCTCTCTCTGTCTCTCTCGATCTCCCTCTCCACAGCCTGCCAGCCCCGCTCGCCTCCCCGGCGCCCCCCTGTTGCTGCGGTGCTACCCTGATGCCGTGGTGTAGAAGTTTGGCTGGAGCCGAAGAGGAGCAGGCTGGGGCCAGGCCTAACGGGAAATGATAAATGGACCTCAGAATCTGCTGTTCCCCTCACCACCATAGGGGCTCCAGTCTAACTAGTTGGAAAATTGTGTTATCACTAGCTCTCTCACTTACTAATTGACATTGCTGCCGAATATTTAAGAACAACTGGAATAGGCAGGCAATAGATCTCAACCGGGACATCATTTTTTCTTGCCATTCCGACTACTTAGGAGATAACCTTCGTTAAAAAAAGAGTCAAAATGTTCATGTCAATTATCGGCCATTTCAAGCGCCACCGGTGTTGACACAAGGCTGTGTTTATGTGACTTGGTCCAGTGGGGTTTAGGAGTGACCACATACCCTGGTGGCCTAGTGGGATATCCAAGTCGAAATAGCCCCTCACCCATAGGCCCATCAACCACCCAATATGAAAATCCCCACGAGTTTTTTACGTATGTGGCGTGCATAGTGTGGGTATGTGGGAAAGAGAGAAAGAGAGAGGAATAAGTGGGGAAGAGAGAAAGAGAGAAGGGGGTAGAAAGAAGAGATTCTCTGTCATGGTAATATAAACGGCTGGGTCTCCATTTTTAATGAGACAAAGGTCAATGTTATTCACTTGCTCTTTACACGGGAGGAACCCCAATCCAGCCCAATTAATTGTTCAAACAAGCTCTTCACACCCAGCCACCCCCTGCATCCATTTTGCATTCCTTCTGTCTGAGAGCCCAGACTCATTTTTGGAGGAATCTCAGCAATTGACAGAGTCAGACAGCTGTAACCAGTGAAAACCAAGGAAACCTGCGTTCCTCTCATTCAACTATCCCTGCAGAGACAACAGCAATCACAACTCCTACGTGAAGCTTATGTGAATCAAAGTTTTCAGTTTTAAGTTTCATCAAACTTTGGATCCAAAGGGTATTTTGTCAGAGTACTCAAATGCATGCGGACTGTGGCTAGGTAAATAACGGTAGGCATGATTGCATCCCACAACGTGTCCCTCGTGTTAATTGAGTCAAATCTTTCAGCCACAACAATCTCTTCCTTTCATCAGCTACTTGGCAACCCTGTCTGGTTTCCCAGCTCTCCGGAAAGAACAGAGGGCGATTCACCGTTCCTTTCACTATTATTACCAATGAACTTCCGTCAGCACAGTTTTACCGGAGGGATATACTA
>NW_019947597.1:19088-20969 GCF_002910315.2 Salvelinus sp. IW2-2015
AGAGAGAGAGAGAGAGAGAGAGAGAGAGAGAGAGAGAGAGAGAGAGAGAGAGAGAGAGAGAGAGTAGAGCCTGCTGGGGTAGAGACATGAGCACTGCTAGCATCTAAGCACTCCTAGGCTCCAGATCCAGGAGACAGGAGCTGAGTCTGAGCCGGGTTTGGGTGGGAGACCAGGGCTCAGCGGATACTGCTCTATAGAACATCCCTATGTCTGTCTCTCCTCTAGCTCCAACCTGAACACCAGCTCAAACACATCCTCAACACACCACCGTGGAATTTACAGTGCGCAGAGAGACAATTTGGGAGACTTATTTTTTTCTGAGGGCCTCTGAAGCAGAGAGGCATGTTGGTTCAGAGACAGCTTTCTCGCATGTCTTAGATAGGTCTTAGTTTCTATTTTCCAAGCCTCTGAGTTCAGCTGTAAGTCCAGATCAAATATTTTATTATCCTAGAACGCTAAGGGTATTTCTCCCTTTCTTTCTATCATCTCCTTTTCCTATCCTACCCCTCTTACATTCTCGAGCCCATCTTTCCTTCTTTCCTTGGCTCCCAACCTCGCTTCATCCCTCTATTTCTGTCCCTCATTCCCGCCCTCCTCTCTCTTGCCCTCCATCTCTCTCTCTCTCTCTCTCTCTCTCTCTCTCTCTGTCTCTCTCGATCTCCCTCTCCAGCCTGCCAGCCCCCTCCTCCCCGGCGGCCCCCTGTTGCTGCGTGCTACCCTGAGCCGTGGTGTAGAGTTTGGCTGGAGCCGAGAGGAGCAGCTGGGCCAGGCTAACGGGGAATGATAATGACCTCAGAAATCTGCTGTTCACTCCACAACAATAGGGTGCTCAGTCTAGTGGAAAATTGTGTTCATCAGCTAGCTCTGCTCACTTACTAATTGACATTGCCAAATATTTTAAGAACAACTGGAATGTGCAGGCAAAGATCTCAACCCGTGGACATCATTTTTCTTGCCCATCCGACTACTTAGGAGATAACCTTCGTTAAAAAAAAGAGTCAAAATGTTCATGTCATTATCCGGCTCATTTCAGCGCCACGGTGTTGACACAAAGGGCTGTTTTATGTGACTTGTCAGTGGGGTTAGGAGTGACCACATACCATGGCCAGTGGTGATATCCAAGTCGAAATAGCCCCTCACCCATAGGCCATCACCCAAATATGACATCACCCACAGTTTTTTACGTATGTGTCTGCGTGCATGTGTGGGTATGTGGGAGAGAGAGAGAGAGAGAGAAATAAGTGGGGGAAAGAGAGAAAAGAGAGAAGGGTAGAAAGAGAGAGATTCCTCTGTCATGGTATCATACGGCTGGTCCTCCATTTTTAATGAGACAAAGGTCAATGTATTCACTTGCTCTTTCACACGGGAGGAACCCCAATCATGCCCAAGTTAACTTGTTCAAACAAAGCTCTCTCACCCAGCCACCCACCCTGCCAGCCATTTGCATTCTTTGTCTGAGCCCAGACTCATTTAGGAGGAATTCAGAATTGACAGAGTCAGACAGCTGTCACCAGTGGAACATGGAACCCTACGTTCCTCTCATTTAACTATCCCTGTCAGAGACAACAACAAAGAAACTCCTACGTGAAGCTTATGTGAATCAAAGTTTTCAGTTTTAAGTTTTCAACTTTGGATCAAGGGTTATTTTGTCAGAGTACTCAATGCATGCGGACTGTGGCTAGGTAAATACGGGCATGATGCATCCCCAACGTGTCCCTCGTGTTAATTAGTCAAATCTTTCACAATCTCTTCCCTGTTCATCAGCTAAACTTGGCAACCCTGCTCTGGTTTCCCGCTCTCCGAAAGAACAGAGGGCGATTCACTTCCTTTCACTATTTTACCAATGAACTTCCGTCAGCACATTACCGGAGGGATATACTA